>NC_057813.1:388136960-388436960 GCF_018294505.1 Triticum aestivum
GCTCGCGCTGCCCGCCGCGCCACGCCAGAGTGCCGCCGCCGCCCGCCGGAGTGCTGCCGCCGCCGGATTCTTCGAGTTCGTCGAGGTAGCCGCCGGTTTTTATTTAAAAAAACCGACCGATTTTATTTTGAAAACCTAGATTCGTTTTTATATTAGATCGGTTCAGTTTTTCCGGTTTAGTTAATTAGCGGACTTTCGTCCGTATGTTCGTTTTAACGAATGGTGTTCACCCATTAATCGCAGATAGCGAATGTTCGTTCGTTAGCCTGTTCGTTAGTTTTTCTTTTTCTAGGGTTTTTTCGCGATTATTTTCGATCGCGATTTCTGCCTTGATCTACGTTTTAGTTTATGTTTTCGCTCGTTTATCGGAATCAGGTGATTCAAGCGCCTATATCTTCGTCTCGAAGCCCTCTTTCTGTTTAACCAACTTGAAAAAGATTTTGGTACTGTAAAATTTGACTTTAGTCCAGATTAGTAAACGGGTCTTGTTTCTTTCGAAGTTTGAGTTTCGTTGCTTCGTTTGATTTGATTCTTTTTGAAACCGGAGTTCTTAAGTTGAACTTTCTGGTTAGATCTCTTATTTGAGTTTTACCCATGCTTCTAGTTTTAGTGCTTATGTATGTATTTGTTTGTTTGCGATAGAGTATCGGGAGTGCGAAGCGTGCTACTACAAGTCTCTAGGTTTCACAGATCATCAGCAAGGCAAGTAACACTTTGATCATACCTCTTTACTACCCAGTTTTTATTGAATTAGATCAACCCTCAAACAATTGCATGGTTAGGATATGTTTAACATGTGGGTTTTGGGAAGTAGATGATGAGGTAGAACCTATTGCCCTGTTTATTATCAAACCTTTGGGAGTTACTTCTACGTTATGTTTATATTGCTATGCTATGCTTGTAGACGTGGTTTGGGTGAGTGTATCCATGACAGATGTGAGTGTTGTTACTTAATGGTTAACTTAAGGTGGCTACTTAAATACACATCTGGGTGGATTGCTTGAGGCACCCTGGAGTACCTAGTGGTTGTCGGGGCACCTGGAGAATCCAGTGTTGTCCAAGGATATCCCAGAGTACCCGTGTGATCATCCTACGGTCTGCCACCCAGGCTCAAAGGGATCATAAGATTATTCATGCTAGAAACTTCCATGTGTAGCCACAAGCTGTTATGGGCTCTAGCATTGTTGAGTATGTTGCATGACCTCTTTCAGTGGTTGGCTAGCAGATGTAGGGGAAAGTAGGTGTAACTATCCACCCAGAGTAAAGAGTTATTGTTTCAGAAAGACTATGTCTCGAATCTCCGACCATGGATGTGTTCGACTCTTGTGGGGAAAAGTGTGCAAACCTCTGCAGAGTGTACAAACTAATCATGGTTAGCCGTGTCCCCAGTTATTGACATCTTGAGTATCTGGTTCTTGGATTATCATGTTGATCTCATCACTCTAAATATAATTTAATTGGGTTAATGATGATGTTTACTTGGGATTGAGTTGGAGGAACCTTCTCAATGTTTAACAACCACCATGATAGTTAAATAAAATTTATTCCTTTGTTGTAGGAAAAAATTGGCTTTATGCAAAACTGTAACCATGGAGATTTCCACTAGCTATATATGCATGTAGTGATAACATTTATCCTGTTCATTACTCCATGTGTTACTTTGCCAGCATATTCCATGCGATGACCCTTTTCGGGCTGCAACGTTCATGTTGTAGACTTTTCAGACGACGAGTAAGCTGCCATAGGTCGTTGTCTTTCACTCAGCTATGCCGTTGGAGTTGATGGTCTCATTTTATCTTCCAAGCCTTCTGCTGTTATCGATTTTAGATGGCCTTAAGCCATATTATTGTAATAAGTTCTATTTTGAGACAGTTGATGTAATAAGTGTGTGATTGCTACTCTGTTATAAATCCTCGAGTACTATGCGTGTCAGCATTACCGATCCAGGGATGATACTGAAGCACAGAGATCAAACTGTTTGAGGTCTGGTCGCTACATGGAGGAACACCTTGTGTGCTATCAAACATCACAACGTAACTGGGTGATTATAAATATTCTCTACAGGTGTCTCCGAAGGTGTTTGGTGGGTTGGCATAGATCACGATTAGGATTTGTCACTCCATGTATCGCAGAGGTATATCCGTGCAAGCAATGTGACTAATAAGTTAGTTACGGGATGATGCATTACATAACGAGTAAATAGACTTGCCGGTAACGAGATTGAACTAGGTATGAGGATACCAACGATCGAATCTCGGTCAAGTAACATACTAATGACAAAGGGAATAACGTATGTTGTTATTGTGGTTTGACCGATAAACATGTTCATAGAATATGTAGGAACCAATATGAGCATCCAGGTTCTGCTATTGGTTATTGACCGGAGATGTGTCTCGGTCATGTCTACATAGTTTTCGAACCCGTAGGGTCCGCATGCTTAACATTCGATGATGATTTGTATTATGAGTTATGTGTTTTGGTGACCGAAGATTGTTCAGAGTCCCGTATGAGATCATGGACATGACGAGGAGTCTCGAAATGGTCGAGAGGTACAGATTGATATATTGGACGATAGTATTTGGACACCGGAATGGTTTCGGGATGTTTCAAATATTTATCGAAGAACCGAGGGGTTATCGGAACCTCCCCGGGGAAGTATTGGGCCTACATGGGCCTTAGGGGAGAGAGGGGGGAGCCCACAAGGGGTGGTGCGCGCCCCCCTACAAGGGAGTCCGAATTGGACAAGGAGGAGGGGGATCGGCCCCCTTTCCCTCTCCCTCTCCCTCTCCTTCCTTTTTCCCTCCAGTTCTTTTGGGCAACTTAAAAAATAAGCTGCCTCTCCCTAGCTTAATAAATAAGCCACTCTCAAAATTTTTTGAGGCTTCTAAATTAGTTATCCATAACTAGTTCAGAAGCCCCAATGAATGAGGGACGCGACTTATGGGAAAAGCTAGGGAGGAGCCGGCTTATATTTTAAGAAGCCAAAAGAACTGGCCCTAGGAGTGGAGTCCTAGTAGGACTCCCCCCTTGGTGCGCCCCCTTGATGGTCGGCTCCTCCTCCCCTCCTTTATATACGGGGGTAGGGAGGCACCCCAAAGCACATCAATTGTTCTCTTAGCCGTGTGCGGTGCCCCCTCCACAATTTACTCCTCCGGTCATAGCGTCGTAGTGCTTAGGTGAAGCCTTGCGCGGATCACATCACCATCACCGTCACCACGTCATCGTGCTGACAGAACTCTCCCTCGACCCTATGCTGGATCAAGAGTTTGAGGGACGTCATCGAGATGAACGTGTGCTGAACTCGGAGGTGCCATACGTTGGATACTAGATTAGTTGGATCGTGAAGACGTTCAACTATATCAACCGTGTTAACCTAACACTTCCACTTTTGGTCTACACGGGTACGTGGACACACTCTCCCCCTCTCATTGCTATGCATCTCCTAGATAGATTTTGCGTGATCGTAGGAATTTTTTTGAAATTGCATGCTATGTTCCCCAACACCTACATGATCCTTGGCGGCCAAGGGAGGTATTGGGAGAGGACTTGGCTCCCATAGAGCCTTTGGATGAAGGGTTAGGTGAAGGATCTATGGAGGAGACCAGTGCATGCCTTCTATATATTCACCTCCAACCATAGCTTTCGACATTCATCTTCAACAAGTTCCTTCTACCCCACCATGTGTCGTCACACCTCCAGCAACAACATGACCTTATTCATCATAAAGGAAGGGACAAGACAAGAAGGAAGAGGGAGGCTCCACCAACGCACAAAACCAGTCGGAGGGCCGATGCTGCTACTTCTTGAGCTTGCATTGGTTTTTACCTTGAAGAGGAAAGGGTGATGTAGCAAAGTAGAGATAAGTATTTCCCTCAATTAGGGAACCAAGGTATCGATCCAGTAGGAGGTACAAGCAAGTCCCCAATCAATGCACCTGCACAAACAATCAAACACTTGCACCCAGCGTGATAAAGGGGTTGTCAATCCCTTCACGATCAATTGCAAAGGTGAGATCTGATAGAGATAGATAGAAATAAATAGGTAACTAAATATTTTTTTTTGGTTTATAGGTCTGAAAATAAAAGATTGCCAAATAGTAGATCGGAAACAAGTATGATGGAAAATAGACCCGGGGGCTAGGGGTTCTCTCATGAAGGCAAATAATATGGTGGGTGAACAAATTACTGTCGAGCAATTGATAGAAAAGCACAAAATTATGATGTTATCCAAGGCAATGATTGTGAAATATAGGCATCACGTCCGTGTCAAATAGACCGACTCCTGCCTGCATCTACTACTAGTACTCCACACATCGACCGCTATCCAGCATGCATCTAGAGTATTAGGTTCATAAAGAACGGAGTAACGCCTTAAGTAAGATGACGTGATGTAGAAGAATTAACTCAAGCAATATGATGAAAACCACATCTTTTTATCCTCGATGGCAACAATTCAATACGTGTTTAGCTACCCCTACTTTGTCACTGGGAGAAATCACGCAAGATCGAACCCAAAGCTAAGCACCTCTCCCATTGCAAGAAAAACCAGTCTAGTTGGCCAAACCATACCGATAATTCGAAGATAAATACAAAGATATCCAATCATGCATATAAGAATTCAGAAAAGATTCAAATAATATTCATAGATAAGCTGATCATAAATCCACAATTCATCGGATCTCGACAAACACACCGCAAAAGAGTATTACATCGGATAGATCTCCAATAACATCGAGGAGAACATGGTATTGAGAATCAAAGAGAGAGAAGAAGCCATCTATCTACTAGCTATGGACCCATAGGTCTGAGGTAAACTACTCACGCTTCATCGTTAGTGCAATAGGGTTGATGTAGAAGCCCTCCGTGATTGAATCCCCCTCCGGCAGAGTACCAGAAAAGGCCTCTAGATGGAATCTAACTAAGTTAGAGACCTGCGGCGGTGGGAAGGATTTTCGTGGATGCTTCTGAGGGTTTTGGAACATATGTGAATATATAGGACGAAGGGGTAGGTCAGGGGATCCCCGAGGGGTCCACAAGGCAGGGGGCGCCCCCTAGGGCGCGCCCTCCACCCTTTCCGCCGCCTTATGGCTCTTCTGGCTTGGACTCCCAGTCCTCCAGATGTCTTCGGGTCCAAGAAAAATCATCATGAAGTTTTATTCCATTTGGAATCTGTTTGGTATTCCGTTTCTACGAAACTCAAAAACAAGCAAAAAATATAAACTGGCACTGGGCTCTAGGTTAATAAGTTAGTCCCCAAAATAATAGAAAATAGCATAATAATGCATGTAAAACATCCAAAACAGATAATATAACAACACGGAACATAACAAAATTTATAGATACGTTGGAGACGTATCAAGCATCCCCAAGCTTAATTCCTGCTCGTCCTCGAGTAGGTAAATGGTGAAAAAAGAATTGTTGATGTGGAATGCTACCTAACATATTTATCCATGTAATTTTCTTCATTGTGGCATGAATGTTCAGATCCATAAGATTCAAAACAAAAGTTTAATATTGACATAAAAACAATAGTACTTCAAGCATACTAATAAAGCAATCACGTCTTCTCAAAATAACATGGCCAAAGAAAGTTATCCCTATAAAATCATATAGTCCGGCTATGCTCCCTCTTCATCACTCAAAGTATTAAATCGTGCTCAACCCCGGTTTCAGCCAAGCAATTGTTCCATATTTTAATATTCTCAAACTTTTTCAACTTTCATGCAATACATGAGCGTGAGCCATGGATATAGCACTATAGGTGGAGTAGAATATGATAGTTGTGAAGAAGACAAAAAGAAGGAGATAGTCTCACATCAACTAGGCATATCAACGGGCTATGGAGATGCCCATTAATAGATTTCAATGTGAGTGAGTAGGGAGTGCCATGAAATGGATGCGCTAGAGCTATAAGTTTATGAAAGCTCAAAAAGTAACTAAGTGGGTATGCATCCAACTCGCTTGCTCATGAAGACTTAGGGAAATTTGAGGAAGCTCATCATTGGAATATACAAGCCAAGTTCTATAATGAAAAATTCCCACTGATATATAGAGTGACAACATAGGAGACTATCATGAAGATCCTGGTGCTACTTTGAAGCACAAGTGTAGAAAAAGGATAGTAACATTGCCCCTTCTCTCTTTTCTCTCATTTTTTCTTTTTGGTGGGCTTCTTTGGCCTATTTTTGTATTTTGGATTCTTTGGCCTCTTTTATTTTTCATAAAGACCGGAGACTCATCCCAACTTGTGAGGGAATAATAGCTTCCATCATACTTTCCTCACATGCAATAATGCTCTAATAATGATGATCATCACACTTTTAATTAATTACAACTCAATAATTACAACTCGAAACTTAGAACAAAATATGACTCTATATGAATGCCTCCAACGGTGTACCGAGATGTGCATTGTTCTAGCGTAGAAAATGGCATCAAAAAACTGACAAGCCATGTAAACATCATGCTAGCTTTCTTACGATCATGCAAAGCAATATGACAATGATGGAGCGTGTCATGATAAAACAGAACGGTGGAAGTTGCATGGAAATATATCTCAGAATGGTTATGGAAATGCTATAATAGGTAGGTATGGTGGCTGTTTTGAGGAAGGTATATGCTGGGTGTAATGCACCGTCGAAAGTTGTGGGGTACTAGAGAGGCTAGCAATGATGGAAGGGTGAGAGCGCGTATAATCCATGGACTCAACATTAGTCATAAAGAACTCAGATACTTATTGCAAAAGTCTATTAGCTATCGAAACAAAGTACTTCACGCATGCTCCTAGGGGAAGGGTTGGTAGGAGTTAACCATCGCGTGATCCCGACCTCCACACAAAGGACGACAATCAATAAATAAATCATGCCCCAACTTCATCACATAACGGTTCACCAAACGTGCATGCTACGGGAATCACAAACTTTAACACAAGTATTTCTACCAATACACAATTACTCACTAGCATGACTCTAATATCACCATCTTTATATCTCAAAACAATCATAAGGAATCAAACTTCTCATAGTATTCAATGCACTTTATATGAAAGTTTTTATTATATCTCTCTTGGATGCCCATCATATTAGGACTAAATTCATAACCAAAGCAAATTACCATGTTGTTTAGAGAGACTCTCGAAATAATATAAGTGAAGCAAGACATTTCAACAATTTCTATAAAATAAAGCCACCGCCGTACTCTAAAAAGATATAAGTGAAGTACTAGAGCAAAATTGCCTAGCTCAAAAGATATCAGTGAAGCACATAGAGTATTCTAATAAATCACGATTCTTGCATGTCCCTCTCAAAAGGTGTGTACAACAAGGATGATTGTGGCAAACTAGAAAGAAAAGACTCATATCATACAAGATGCTCCAAGCAAAACACATATCATGTGGTGAATAAAAATATAGCCTCAAATAAATTTACCAATAGACGAAGACGAAAGAGGGGGTGCCTTCCGGGGCATCCCCAAGCTTAGGCTCTTGGTTGTCCTTGAATATTACCTTGGGGTGCCTTGGTCATCCCCAAGCTTAGGCTCTTGCCACTCCTTATTCCATAGTCCATCAAATCTTTACCCAAAAATTGAAAACTTCACAACACAAAACTCAACAGAAAACTCATGAGATTCGTTAGTATAAGAAAATAAATCACCACTTTTTCGTACTGTTGTGAACTCATCCTTTATTTATATTGGTGTAATATCTACTGTATTCCAACTTCTCCATGGTTCATACCCCTAGATACTACCCATAGATTCATCAAAATAAGTAAGCAACACATAGAAAACAGAATCTGTCAAAAATAGAATAGTCTGTAGTAATCAGAGAACTTTCTATACTTCTGTAACTCCAAAAATTCTTAAAAATTAGGAAAACCTGGGAAATTTTTATATGAATCTTTTTTAATACTTTCCAATCAAAAGCATGCTTCTATGAATTACGAAAATTATTTTACTGGGCACAAAAGTTTTGTTTTTCAGCAAGATCAGATCAACTATCACCGTAAGCCATCCCAAAGGTCTTACTTGGCACAAACACTAATTAAAACACAAAAACACATCTAACCAGAGTCTAGATGATAAATTTATTCAAAAATAGGAACAAAAAAGAAAGACAAAAATAAAGTTGGGTTGCCTCCCAACAAGCTCTATTGTTTAACACCCCTAGCTAGGCATTGATAATTTCAATGATGCTCACATAAAAGAGAAGAATTGAAGCACAAAGAGAGCATCATAAAACAAGTGAGAAACGCATCTAAGTCTAACATACTTCCTATGCATAGGCATTTTATAAGCAAACAAATTATCAAGGCAAGCAAAAACTAGCATATGTATGGAAGAAGAATAAAACATAGACAATCTGAACATGAGGAGAGGTAATTTAGTAACATGAAAATTTCTGCAACCATATTTTCCTCTCTCATAATAATTCCATGTATGATCATAAGAAAATTCAACAATATAGCTATGACATAACATATCCTCAACACGATCCACATGCATGTGAAGTTGACACTCTTCCAAAATAGTGCGATTAACATTAACAAAAGTCATGACCTCTCCAAACCCACTTTTATCAAAAATTTCAGAAGATTGAACATTCTCCAAATATGTGGGATCTAAAGTTGACACTCTTTCAAACTCACTTTCAATATTATTGCATATATTATTATCATTTTCATATTCGTCATGGGGCTTAAATAAATTTTCAAGATCATAAGAAAAATCACCCCGATCATGATCATTGCAACAAGTAGTAGACATAGAAAAATTAGCATCCCCAAGTTTAGGGTTTTGCATATCATTAACACAATTGACATCAATGGAATTTATAATAACATCATTACAAGCATGCTCTTCATTCAAGGCATTATCGTGAATCACTTTATAATTTTCTTCTTTCAACATTTCATCACAATTTTCAGATTCACGAATTTCATGCAAAACCTCATAGCGATAATCTAGTGCTCTCAATGCACTAGCAACTGGTTCCTCATAATTGGATCTTTTGAAAAGATTATCAAGTGGGTATGGGCACTCCCCTTGGCAACTGCCAAGCTTGGGGGAGGTGCCCCAGTATCGTATCACCATCACACTCCTATCTTTACCGTTTTATTTAGTTCGATCCTTTTAGTAGTATCTTGATCTAGTAGATTGAAGTTTTAGTATCAAGTAGTTTTGAGTTGTGCTTTGTGTTCTCTTTATGTAATCGAGTCCGTGAGCTATCTATAATAAAGATTAGTGTTGAGTCAAGGGCTTTGCTATCTTGCTATGATCTTGAGAAAGTAGAAAGAATAAAAAGAATAAAAGAGTTCATATTGACCTCATGGATAGTAATGACTTCACATATAGAAAGTATGAGGGATAAAAGTTGTTGAGAGTTGACAAACGTAGTTTTGGTCATTGTTGCAATTAATAGGAAGTAATAAGGAAAGAGAGGTTTCACATACAAATATACTATCTTGGACATCTTTTATGATTGTGAAGAACTCATTAAGTATGACATGCTAAAAGAGTTGATGTTGGACAAGGAAGACAACGTAATGGTTTATGGTTTCTCACATCTCAGTTAAAGTATATTGTCATTGACCTTCCAAACATGTTGAGCTTGCCTCTCCCCCTCATGCTAGCCAAATTCCTTGCACCAAGTAGAGATACTACTTGTGCTTCCAAATATCCTTAAACCCAGTTTTTGCCATGAGAGTCCACCACACCTACCTATGGATTGAGTAAGATCCTTCAAGTAAGTTGTCATGTTGCAGGCAATAAAAATTGCTCTCTAAACATGTATGACTTATTAGTGCAGAGAAAATAAGCTTTATACGATCTTGTTATGGAAGTAATAAAAGTGACGGACTGCATAATAAAGGTCCATGTGCAAGTGGCAATATAAAGTGACGTTCTTTTGCATTAAGATTTTATGCATCCAACCCTAAAAGCACATGACAACCTCTGCTTCCCTCTACGAAGGGCCTATCTTTTACTTTATGTTTTTACTTTATGCTTGAGTCAAGGTGATCCTCACCTTTCCCTTTTTCATTTTATCCTTTGGCAAGCTCCTCGTGTTTGAAAGCTCTTGATATATATATATCCAATTGGATGTAAGTTAGCATGAACTATTATTGTTGACATCACCTAAAGGTGAATACGTTGGGAGGCAACACAATAAGCCCCTATCTTTCTTAGTGTCCGGTTGAAACTCCATAGCCACAAGTATAGCGTGAGTGTTAGCAATTGTAGAAGACTACATGATAGTTGAGTATGTGGACTTGCTGAAAGGTTCTATTCTTGACTCTTTCTGATGTTATGATAAATTGCAATTGCTTCACTGACTGAGATTATAGTTTGTTAGTTCCCAATGAAGTTTCTGAACCATACTTGACATTGTGAATTGATCGTTACTTGAGCATAAGAAATCATATGACAATATATATATATGTTGTTGTTATAAGAATGATCATGATGCCCTCATGTCCGTAGTTTATTTTTATCGACACCTCTATCTCTAAACATGTGGACATATTTTTCGATTTCGGCTTCCGCTTGAGGACAAGCGAGGTCTAAGCTTGGGGGAGTTGATACGTCCATTTTGCATCATGCTTTCGTATCAATATTTATTGCATTATGGGCTGTTATTACACATTATATCTCAATACTTATTGCTGTTCTCTCTTATTTTACAAGGTTTACCATGAAGAGGGGGAATGCCGGCAGCTGGAATTCTGGCTGAAAAAGGAGAAAATATTGGAAACCTATTCTGCACTGCTCCAAAAATCCTGAAACTCCACAGAAGTCAGTTTTGGAATCAATAAGAATTATTGAGCGAATAAAACCCTAGAGGGGGCCCACACCCTGGCCAGGAGGGTAGGGGGCGCGCCCACCCCTGCTGGCGCGCCCCCTATCTCCTGGGCCCCCTATTGGCCCTCCAGTGCCCATCTTCTGCTATATGAAGGCTTCTACCCTGGAAAAAGTTAGAGGCAAGCTTACGGGACGAAACTCCGCCGGCACGAGGCGGAACCTTGGCGGAACCAATCTAGAGCTCCGGCAGAGTTGTGCTGCCGGGGAAACTTCCCTCCGGAGGGGGAAATCATCACCATCATCATCACCAACGATCCTCTCATCAGGAGGGGGTCAATCTCCATCAACATCTTCACCAGCACCATCTCCTCTCAAAACCCTAGTTCATCTCTTGTATCCAATCTTGTATCCAAACCACAAATTGGTACCCGTGGGTTGCTAGTAGTGTTGATTACTCCTTGTAGTTGATGCTAATTGGTTTACTTGGTGGAAGATCATATGTTCAGATCCGTAATGCATATTATTACTCCTCTGATTATGAACATGAATATGCTTTGTGAGTAGTTACGTTTGTTCCTGAGGACATGGGTGAAGTCTTGCTATTAGTAGTCATGTGAATTTGGTATTCGTTCGATATTTTGATGAGATGTATGTTGTCTTTCCTCTAGTGGTGTTATGTGAACGTCGACTACATGACACTTCACCATTATTTGGGCCTATAGGAAGGCATTGGGAAGTAATAAGTAGATGATGGGTTGCTAGAGTGACAGAAGCTTAAACCCAAGTTTATGCGTTGCTTCGTAAGGGGCTGATTTGGATCCATCTATCTAATAGTGTGGTTAGGTTTACCTTAATACTTCTTTTGTAGTTGCGGATGCTTGCAGTAGGGGTTAATCATAAGTGGGATGCTTGTCCAAGTAAGGGCAGTACCCAAGCACTGGTCCACCCACATACCACATTATCAAAGTACCGAACGCGAATTATATGAGCGTGATGAAAACTAGCTTGACGATAATTCCCATGTGTCCTCGAGAGCTCTCTTCTCATTATAAGAAATTGTCCAGGCTTGTACTTTGCTACAAAAAGGATTGGGCCACCTTGCTGCACTTTATTTAGTTTCATTGCTTGTTACTCGTTACAATTTATCTTATGACAAAACTATCTGTTACCTACAATTTCAGTGCATGTAGAGAAAACCTTACTGAAAACCGCTTGTCATTTCCTTCTGCTCCTCGTTGGGTTCTACACTCTTACTTATCGAAAGGACTACGATAGATCCCCTATACTTGTGGGTCATCACTTTCCCACATGACCCAGAAATCGTCGGGAATAGGGAGTAGCAATGCATATGTTTTAAATAACTAACTCTATGTGTTGCCGGCATGTATCCCAAACGTGGGTCTTCAGACAATTGTTTGTGATATGTCCCATATCCAAAACCCTCCATCCTTGCTACTCGTTTGTTCTTGCATTACCATCACAGTCGGACTTTTGTGGTGCTACGTTTATGATGCGTGCACCATCACAAATAGTTCACCATTATAGAACGTGTATGATAAGCAGACAATCACACACATTTACTTTTCCTCAACTGTATGCGATTCGATGTAAGAGTGCATACAACTATCCCTATAAAACCGCATGCAAAGTTTGAATATATCCCACACAATTCATCTGTCATACTCGCATCGGATGAGGGCCTATCGTACACGTTCTTCTATGAGAAACCGTTTACGATGTGCACGACATCATAAACAATCTATAATTGCCAAGCGTGTGTGATAAGGTGACTTCCAGAAACATTTAATAAGAAGGAACTGTGTGCGCTGTTGTTTTTAATCTCACACATTTTTTCTTGGCTGATCATGTGTGTAGTAGAGATTCATCGCACATGTAGTGGACCTGAGAAACATGTTTAATCTCCACGTTTATCGTAGACATTTTGCTTTCCCAAACTGTGTGCAGTGTACTGGCCTGCAGAACTAATTTATCCCTAATTTAGTCCCTGCATTTAAAAATCATAGTTTTTGAATTTGGAAGTAGGCAATCACTTATTTCATATCGAACCATGTTTATTACCAATATAGGTTCAACCACAAATGCATAATTTGATGCACATGTACATATACTGAAGAACTACAGAAGCACCAAGTAAATAATGATGAACCACATTTGTACTAAAGACTGTAAAAAGAGAAGCGAAAGACATTCTGGTTGCTGGAGAAGGTGAAGTGGAATGCCCATATTGTGCCCTCCTCCATGCGTAATGCGCGCACGACTCTAGGCCAACCCCTTGTGATGGCTTCCCGCCCATCCTTCACTATCTTCATTAGGACTTCTTGATGCTCATTGTAGTTTAGATGAAATACTTTAACCTTCATTGCGTGTCCACCAATCATGTACTTTGCGAGGTAATCTTGAGGAAACTACTTTGGGAACCACTGCAAACAAAAAAGATTCAGACATTATGTCTAACAACACATTCCGGGCAGTAAAAAGCGGAGGCTACAGAGTTTGTAGTTACCATCCTACAACTCATTTTTGTGTTGGATATAGCATAAACAAATAGTTTGATTGCCACCGTTTGTATCTTTTTGCTAATAATCCTTATCAGTTTCCTCACTTGATGCCAGTTCATGAATATCTCATTGCCCCATACGCAAAAAGGGTCGATGCATGGATATTTGCCAAGGACATATGTACCTACAAGCAACATGTCAATATTAGAAGCTAAAAAGTGTACATGCATGGATCTATATGCACTACATTATGGAATGGTGTGGGGAGTACAAGACGAGGGATGAAACTAACCTCAGCGGAAAATACTGACCACTTTCGTTGTTGTCCTGCATAAGTAGTGGAAAGGAATGATAAGCACAACAACCTTAACATCAAACAAATATGGCCAAGGTAAACAACGTCATCTCCAAATGATAGCTTGAATGTGTTGGTTTCAACATGTTGTTAAAGATGATATAAAATGGAAGGGAATGTTACCTACAACAGGCTTAAGATCCACCAAATATTGCAATTCAAATTGGTATTGTTGAAAATGAATAGAACGTAGCTCATGCTTAAACATCACACTGGATAAATGTGTAAAACTGAAATAAAAGGCAGGTTTTAACTACACCAGGCATAACAGGAACCAAATGTTGTTGTTCAAACTGGCATAGATGATATCGAGCTGCACAGTTCCGACTTGCACATAATGAACATCACACTGTGAATAACAGAAATAAACAAGGCATATATGATCAGTATAACAACCAAATATAACCATTGAAAACTGGACAGAGACTCATTGCAACCAACCTAACAAGCAAATACAGATAAACAAGGCATATGCTTGAAAACTGGACAAATGCTCACTGCAACCAACCCAACAAGCAAATACAGATAACAAGGCATCTACATGAAAACTGGACGAATGCTCACTGCAACAAACCTAACAACCAAATACAGATAAACAAGGCATCTGCTTGATAACTGGACAAATGCTCACTGTAACCAACCTAACAACCAAATACAGATAAACAAGGCACCTACTCACTATAAACAACCAAATATAGCCATTCATGAAACTGAAGTGGACAATTGATACTTAAACATCACATAGCCCTATTGAACATTACATTTTTGCATAACTAAAATAATTAAACACGACACATTTAAATCACCCCATGGCAAAAGCTACTACAACAAAGGGTACGGGTTGGCTAGCTAGGAAAAGTAAGCTTTGGGAAAGCACAGACCCATGGTGCGCTCTCTGATGTCACAGATGGGCTGTTTCACCTTGGAAGACCCTTGGGTGACCTCCTCGTGGTCGTGGTCGATGAGATTTGACTTGGAAATTGAGCATCCCAAACCACCACCATAGAACGTGTCCTTCAGAAATGAAAAAATGCACTCGATGGCGTACACGGATCACGAATCCTTGACCGCATGGCGGAGGAGATCAATGGCAGGGCCTTCGAAGAGATCGACAATGGTTGCACCAGAGGGGTTGGGGATGGACCACTTAACCTGTGGCATGGCTTGCATGAAGCCATCGTTGTCGACAAGCTTGATGTTGTAGCCAGCTTTCCTGAGATACAGTAATACGCTAGCCTGCTGACGTGAAGCCTTCGTCATGGCATTGTACTCAACGTCCTTGCCGGCTTCCATGGCGAGAAGTTGCTCCATGATTGATAGGTCGGGACAAATGGCGACCACCTTGCCAACGTCCATCAGGGAAGCCATGATAAACCTCTTTTTGGTCAAATGCTTGTCGGGCTCCCGGGGATACATGTTTGGGCTTAGGCTGTGACTCTGTGGAGTAGGGGATGTGGATATGGCGGGGAGGGACACTGTAGGCCTCATCTAAAAACTCAGGGGGGGGGCGATGGTATGGGAATCGCTGGGTAACCTAAACTTTATTATCTAAGCTAGGAGGCACGGGCAGACCGGCAGGGGTTGGCAGCGGCGAGCTAGCTTTGAGCGGGAGGGGGTGGGGGATTGTGGAGGGGGGCGGGTGGTGTTTGAGGATACGCCACGGCTACTGAAAATTTAGTAATGGTGGGTGGAGATGGTGGTGGACGAGGGAGGGCGACGGTTCAAATGCCTCAGCTACTAGAATTTTACTATAAGGTTGGTGGTGGAGCAGTGGGGGCGATGGTTGAAATACCACGGCTACTAAAATTTGGGTAAAGGAATTAATGCGGGGCGGGAGCACCCAAGATCGCGCACGGTCGAAGAAGAATATGTGTGTATGATAAAAAGGAAAAGCAGTGGAACCGTCGATTTTTGCATCTCTCAAGGCAGGTAGTTTGTTTTTAGATTTCTAAATAGCTGGTCTATCGCACATGGTTCGTCCTAATTTTCACAAGCGGACGTGGAATTCATCCTAAATAAACTACCTGCCTTTAGCTTGCGCGGATGGTGATTTTACAGTGCACTAGCATCACACATGGTTAAGCCAGTACCTCCACCCTTTCTCGCGCATGTGCAGTCATGGTGATTTCACAGCACACTAGCATCGCACAGTTAAGCCAGTACATCCACCCTTGCTCGTGCTTGCGCAGTCGTGGTGATTTCACAGTGCACTAGCATTACACACGGTTAAGCCAGTGCACCCTTGTCTGTCGAGCGCATCTGAGTCTTCATATATAGCGCCATTTGGCAGCAAAAAACATGAGAGAGGGTCAGAAGACAACCACACTAGCATGTGGCCCAAATATATATGAATGAAAAGGGTGGTGTGTGATGTTCAAATTTCCAATGCACAACTTTGACTGCGCAGGCACACGGTTGGGCGTGTCGTCGAAGATTGATGAGAGGGACTAGAAGTTAGCAACCACCTAGAAGTGGTCAAATACATGTAGGAATATTGGGTGGGATGTTTAAGTACACAATGCACAACTTTGGTGGCACTTGCCTCGCAAACCAGAAAGCCCCATCTGTAATGAAAGTCTAAGGTCATAGCTACCTAGCTAGGGTGCTTTGCCCACCTCCCACTTCGTGTCGGTGGGACGCACGCACGTACTAATACTTTGGTCATACATGCATGTCACCATGACCTACCATAAGACGGACCAGTGAATCTATTTCTTGGTCAAACGACCACTTTTGTTGTTGATAAAAATTGGATATAATATATGTACCACTTGGGCCAATAGATTGGACCATCATCAAAAATCACACGAGAGGGGTCACAAAACCAGCACTGCCTGCATGCGGCCAAAAATATTATACGTTGGAAGGTTTTCAATATCAAATAATGTACAATTTAGATGTGGCACCTGCCGCTCGATACAGACTACCACCATGAAAGCCAGGTAATTAAGGACGAGATACGTAGGGTACGGTGTCAGTCCAACCCACCAATCTGAGTGTGTGGGAGGGAATCCTGAGAACGCATGAGCTCGAACTTTGCTCGAACATGCACTACAAAAAAAGACATATCCATGACATTTTTGGCCGAACGAATTTTTTTTCTGTCATACTTATGACACTTCTATGACGATAACTGTGACAAAACCCGGTATCATCATACATGTGGTGGGCTCCTACTTCTATGACAAAAAATCATGACAAAAAATGGGCTTTTCGTCCTGGGCGGGCCGGAGACGCAGCCGCATAACATTCTTTGGGCCGTGCATGACGGAAAAAACTGTGGTAGAAGCGAGGGCAAGGAAAATATCAGAGAGTTCCCGGTTACGGTGGGTGGTCGGGGGCCGAGCGATGCACGTTTCTCTCATACACGTACACGCGTGGGTGCGAGGCGTTGGGCTCTAACTGAACCCGAGCGAGGCGTCGCCTAACTGAACCCGAGCGATTGCACTGCAGGCTACGCGTTACTGAACCCAAGCGATCGATCGATGGTTGTTAACTGAACCTGATCGAGCAATTCCTTCGCTACTGCTGCTAACTGAAGCCGATCGATTGGATGAACAGTGAGCGTTGCTGGGGGGTTGGATGAACAGTTTCCGGTGGGGGTTGGATGAACAGGACGCCGTGGTGTTGTCGCTGGATGAACAGGACCTCGATCGATCGAGCCGGTTGGGCGTGGATGAACATGACCCCGTGGAGGGCTGGATGAACATGACCCCATGGAGGGAAGGTTGAATAGTATCCGGTGGAGGGCTGGTTGAACAGTAGCTGGTGGAGGGCTAGATGAACAGTAGCCAATGGAGGGGTGGTTGAAAAGGACCCTGTGGAGAGGGCTAGTTGAACAGTAGCCAATGGAGGAGCGCACGGTGAGGCTGGATGAACAGGAGCCCGTGGATAAACAGTTGCAGGTGGAGGCTAGAGGAGGTCGGCGGTGGATGAACAGTAGCCCGTGGAGGCTGGAGGAGGTCGACGGTGGAGATGAATAGTATCCCGTGAAGTCCCGTTTTGCGGTACGCCACACCCCTCCCGATCAACAGGACCACTGTTTCGACCGTAGCGCTTCGACACAAGTTTGTTTCCTCCGTTTTGCGGTACGCCACACCCTTTCCGATCAACAGGACCCCATTTCGACCGTAGGAGGTCCAACAGAAGTCCGTTTCCCGTGTTTTGTGGTACGCCAGACCCCTCCCGATGAACAGGATCCCATTTCGACCGTGGCTGGTCGAACACAAGGCCATTTCCTTCATTCTGCGGTGCGCCAGGCCTCGTCCAAGCCGGTTGGCTCCCGATGAACATGAGGACGCATTCCGTTCCGACCCAGCCGGTTGGCTCCCCATGAACACGACGACGACGTAGTTTCTCCGTTCCGACCGAGCCATGTACACGAGCCCTGACCGTACGTATGCGCGAGTAGGCGTTCGAGACCCCGCCCGTATGTACGTACGTGGCCGTATTTACTTTCTTGCAACCTGGTCATTGTATGTATGTGTACATGCTACGTGTGCGCCTCTACTATGACACGTGCACGCCTCTACATCGACCAGTATGTACGTACACGTTCACGACTAGAATGACAACTCTACGTACGCTTCGACCAGGTGGGTCCCGACTGTCATGCACTTCCTTGCGTGCGAAGATGTAGCTGGTGGGTCCCAACAGTCAGGGGGGCGAATCATTTTTTTGCCCGTAATATGGACGAACTTCCTTGCGTGTGAAGATGTAGGTGGTGGATCCCAGCAGTCAGGGGGAAATGTTTTTTTCACGAAATATGGTGGCCCGTCCGGTGGGTCCCTGCTGTCAGGTGGAGGAATAATTATTTTGCACGTAATAAGAAGGCACTTCCTTGCGACTGCCGTGGACCCAGCTGTTAGCCTCTCCATGTACAGTACTCTTCCGATGGAAGTCGTTCCTTGACCATGTTGACCACGCTGCGCCGAGAGCACCAGGGCAGTGGACGACGGCGAGGCCTAGGAAGGGGATGATGCGGAGCCAGGGAAGATGCGACAGTGGATGCGCACGCGGAGAGGAGTACGAGGGTTCACTGGTTCGGCTGCGGTGTGAGGTTGCCATCGTCGCAGAATAACAGGGGGGGTGGGTGAGTAGAGAGATGGCCTGGCCAGCGGTGGAGGGGGCGGTGAGGCCTCCGCGGCAACACAACTAGCCATGGAAGGCAGGAGCACACGGCACGACCGGCGCTGGTCTGGGCGGCTGGAGCAAGAAGACCAGAGGTTGAAGAAGCACTACAACCGTTGGATGGACATCGCACGGTGACTGGAGCTAGAATCGTTCATGTTGACTAAGTGGACAAAGCCCTCCGTCCCCGTCAAATTAGTAGGCCCACAAGTTAGCCTCCCACTATGGTGGGTCCTAGCTAGCGGGGGGGGGGGGGTTATTCATTTTTTTGTGCTTAATAAGGAGGCACTTCCTTGCGTGCAAAGATATAGTTGGTGGGTCCGACCTGTCAGCGGGTGGAACGTTTTTTTCACAAAATACAGAGGCCCTTCTGGTGGGTCCCAACTGTCAGGTGGAGGAATCATTATTTTGCGCGTAATAAGGAGGCATTTCCTTGCGTGCGGCCGTGGACCCAGCTATCAGCCTCTCCATGCACAGTCTACTTCCAATAGATGTCGTTCAATGACCACGTTGACCACTCTGCGCCGAGCGCATCCAAGGTGGTGGACGACGGCGAGGCCCTAGACAGCAACGAGCCGGAGATGGAAAGACGCGGGAGTGGAGTCACAGACGGAGAGGTGTACAAGGGTTAACTTGTTCTAGTGCAGTGTGGTTCGGCAGTCGGTGGAGAAGAACAGGAGGTATGAAGGGTGGAGGGATGGCCTGGCCAACGGTGGGGTAGCGCTTCACAATGAAGCATGCTATGCAGAGCTGCTAGCAGCAGGAGGCGGGAGCAGGTGGTCCCGACAATGCTGTTGGAAGAAGACGAGAGATTGAAGATGGATGCCGGTCGTTGGATGTAAATCCAATGGCTAACGATGTCAGAATCATTTGTTAACTAAGTTGACAATGACTTGCGTTGGCTTTGACCTATTGGCCCACATTTCAGGCTCCAAAAATGTGGCACATATTCAACCCATTTTTTCAGAATTTACAGTCAATTTGATCTTATTTTTTTAGAATTACAGTCCATTAGCTGGACTGGGTGAACAAATAATGTAGCGTCCATGCGGCCCATTTAATTTTTTTTCCTAAAAAATTATAGGTCCTTTGCACTTTCTCGAAATACACGATTTTGCTGGGCTGATTCTAATTATAATGTTGGGTTGGGCGCAGCAATGTTTTTCAAAAATAAACAAGGGCTGAGCATTTTGTTATAAATATAATTAAATAATAAGTGATTTATTATTACTTTGGTCCTTAAATCTTACCCAGCTTTTGTACACAATCACCAGGATTTTCATTGCCAAAAAAATCCAGGATTTAATTGTTAAGAAATTATTTTTATAATTTAATAAGATGTGGGATATTGTTTTCTTACATATGTAAGCATCTGTTAAATATATGATGACAATAACAATAATATATAATAACATATAAAATAATTTAAATATATATAATATAGTTAGAAGGGAAACATAAGTTGGACCAGGCGTTCCTATTCTTATATAGAATAATAGAATAGACCTCTGTGTTTTCTTCAAAAAAATACATAAATTGGGTTGTCGATGTTTCAGGAAAAATAAAACCTCGGATGGGAGGTCCATAGGCCGGTCGATACATGACGGCCCTCAAGAAAATACAAACCGGCATGTCATGGGTTGCGCATGTTAAAAAAGAAAGCCTAGACGGGGCAACCCAAAACCCAGCTGATACTTGCTGCCCCAGTGATAATAAATGATACCTGCCAGCTCCCCGGCTTCGTTGTGAATTAATCTCCTATAGTAACTACATGGAAGCACCTAAAAAACTATAACTATGTTGACAAACCCGTGGGCCCCAACGTCAGTATAGCATTAGGAGGAAGTATTTTTTTCGATGAGGCAGTTGCTTGCGTACGGCCATAGACCTGGTGGGTCGCGACTGTCCGCCTCTCCACGTATAGTCCTCTCCAGATTCCTCTCATTTGTTCACATGTTCATAATGGCAGACAGCGGCGCCGCGGCGAGCGCACAAAGGCGCAGGAGGAGGTCTGGCCACCTGAGGAAGTGCCTTATTTGTAACGAAAGTACTAAACTAGCCCAGTGGCCAAGTGACACTACCCGGCAGCTATTCCGCCCGTGTTCGATTCCACCTGATGCAGAGAAAATATCTCCATTTTTTTGCCTCTGCCATTATTGACATGTGGGTCCCCATTTTCATCTACGCACACCACATCCACACTTGCCAAAACTTCGTCCCTCGTTTTCTCTGTTTTTCGCACACTCGACATTGTGTGGGCATTTTGAAAATAGCATATCTTTTTAACTGTGCATCATATGAAGATGTGTTATGCAGTGAATGTTGATCAGCATAATGTTAACTGGCTGGTAGTTCCATTTTCGACCATGAATAAAATTCCAACATGCTGTTAACCCTATTTGAAAAGGTCGTGTTAATATAAATGCTCTACCTCTGAAAGTTGCAGTGTCTTATCTGAAACTGAACTTGTAGTTTCTTATCCGAAACTGAAACTTGTAGTTTCTTCTCTAAGAATCACATTGTCTGCACTTTTATACTCCTATGAAACTACATTTTTTAAGTGCTAAAAATAGATCTCTAGAATTCATAAAATACTTCATATGCTCAATACTGCAAATATGAAATTCAAAAGACATTCATATCTGAAAGTACTCTCAAAATACACAACACAAAACACAATTCACAACCTACAAATACTGACAACCCTATGCTCCTCCTGACAATTCACAACCTGCCCGACTATTGGGCTTGGGAGCAGTCCCCTCCTATTCCTCAGCGGCAGACAACCGCCCCGTGAGACGATGTGAACGGCGAGGGAGAGGATGGCGGGGAAGCGTCGTCGGGCCAACTGCTTTTCTCCTCTTGCAGTTGGGTTCGGTCCACGAAGACTCCACCGGCTCGCTCTGGCATGACACCCTCACAAACGGAACCCTGTAGATGCTCAATCCTTCAATCGCTGGTGGATGCTCCATCTGGGATTGATACTCCCACCACTGCTCCCTCACGATCGGATTCGGTGAATCTGTTTGCTCCATGGCCCAGAGGAGCAGCTCTATGTACTCCCGCGTGACTCCCTTCGGGAGTATCCCTGCCTTTTCGCTCTATTGCAGATATTTGTCCATGGATGTCGCTGTCGCCGCTAGGTGGTCCTTGTTGTCAAACCAAGACTATATCTCCAACATCCTAGCTAGCTTCACAGGGTCGCCGTCCATGATCCTCACGTATTTGTTGTACTCCTCCATCGATCTACTTCTCCACAGCACCTTCACTCGCCGGCGGTGGTTTTTGAATGGAAGAGGAGAGGAGCAGCGCTGGTTTTGGATTAGAACGGGACAGGAGCGACGCCGGTTTTGGATTCGAACAGGAGAGGAGGGCGGTAGTTTTGAAATGGAATAGGAGAGGAGAGGCATTGGATTTAGATTGGAACAGGAGAGGAGCGGCGGTGGTTTAAGAGGAGAAGAGCGGAAGAGCGGCGCTGGTCTTGGAAGTTTTTTTCCGTATTTTGGGTCATAGTTTGACCATGTAGTGTATTTGACAAGCAAAGTGTGAATGCATGTCACCAAAAATTGTATCGTTTGGTTCATATCTGAATGTAGTTTCAAATTATATTATTTTTGCAACGTATAACATATATTTTATTGGTGAAAATCATGGTCAATTATGACCCAGAATAAAAGGGAGACTAGTTAATGTGGGGTCGCTTTCTTAATTGAAGGGTAAATTGATTTTGATTTTGATCCAGTCACAACGCGCCGGCCCTCTCGTCCAATTCTAAATGGCTGTCGCACGCTCCTCTCCCTCTTCTGCATTGCAAAGCCACCTCCTCTCCTCTCCATCATCTCCATTCCAAAACCACCGTCTCGCCTCTCCCTCTTCTCCATTACAAAACCACCCCTCTTCTCTCCATCATCTCCATTCCAAAACCACCGTCTCGCCTCACCCTCTTCTCTATTGCAAGACCATCATCTCTCCTCCCATCTTCCAAAGCTAGCACTGGACCACTCAAAAGGACATCTATGGAGAGGATGCAGTAGAGAATTAGGCAGATCGCCGGCGGTGACCAGGTAAAGTTAGCCAGGTTAAAGGAGATCCTTACTTGGTTTGACAATGAGTGGGAGATTTCGAGGACGGTGAGGGCCATGTGGCAATGTATGCGAAAGAGCGAGATGACGGTGATGAGGGCGGCGATGTACTCCTCGGCGGTAGTCACGCTGTAGTCCTTCGAGTTCATCGAGTATCTCCTCTAGGTGATGGAGCAGACAGATTTGCCCGAGGCAAAAGTCAGGCGGAGGTGGTGGGCGTACAGGTCGAAGGCCGAGCACCTAGAGGATAACGAATCGATCGAGTATGGTGTGCCGTTCGTGAGGGTGCAGAGCCAACCGGAGTCACAGGAGTATTCATTCTCCCACCGCAAGAGGTGGCCGGATGGCACGACGTCGCTTCCCTGTTGTTGTCCACAGTTCCCTCTACGCTCGCCTCATTTCAACCGCGGCTATAGGGTTTAAGGTAAGCTTCACACTAACCTAATATTCCATCAGCTCATGCTTACTATCAGTGTGATAGCTAATGAAAATCATGCTTACAATCAGTCTTCGAGTACTACACCAATCACCCTAAAATAGCTCTGGACCTTTGGGTCAAAGTTGTGACACTGTTTACAAATAAAGAAAAATAGATTGGTGCTTATTTCAGAAAAGAGTACTCCCTAGAAATTTGCCAATATAAGCTACTAGTATTTGGTTAGAGGATTTGCTGCCGAGAAAGATCCGTCCACAGAGAGCGCCACACATCCCACTGGTGGTGGTGGATGCCAATGCGTGCATGGAGCATGGTTGGTGTCGGTAATTTTTACTTGGCACACCTTGCACTCTGCATAGATGCCAGTTCCATCCGTACATTCGTGCAGTTCCACCAAAATGCAGTTGAATAACCCTGTTTGCACAGATAATGAAAAAGCGTGATTACATTATAGTGGCACTAGTTGGTGAAACATACACTAATAAATATAAGAAAATATTGCGATAGTATCATAGTATGCCATGCCGCGAGGGCAAGATGGGCCCTGCGACACCTCATACTGGAAACTGACCCAAGTCTCCCCGATACACCTTCTACCAGTGATGAACATGAGTGTGTTGGGGAACGTAGTAATTTCAAAAAAATTCCTACGCACATGCAAGATCATGGTGATGCATAGCAACAAGAGGGGAGAGTGTTGTCCACGTACCCTCGTAGACCGTAAGCGGAAGCGTAATGACAACGCGGTTGATGTAGTCGTACGTCTTCACGATCTGACCGATCCAAGCACCGAACGTACGGCACCTCCGTGTTCTGCACACGTTCAGCTCGATGACGATCCCCGGACTCTGATCCAACAGGGTGTCGGGGATGAGTTCCGTCAGCACGACGGCGTGGTGACGATGATGATGTTCTACCGACGCAGGGCTTCGCCTAAGTACCGCTACGATATGACCGAGGTGGAATATGGTGGAGGGGGGCACCGCACACCGGCTAAGGAACGATCATGATGATCAACTTGTGTGTTATGGGGTGTCCCCTTGCCCCCGTATATAAAGGAGCAAGGGAGGGGGTGGCCGGCCTAGGAGGAGGCGCACCAAGGAGGAGTCCTACTCCCACCGGGAGTAGGATCCCCCCCCCCCTTCCAAGTAGTAGGAGTATGAGTCAAGGAAAGGGGGAAGATAAGAGAAGGAAGGAGGGGGCGCAGCCCCTCCCCTAGTCCAATTCGGATTAGGCCTTGGGGGGCCGCCCAACCTCTCCTCTCTCTTTCCCCTAAAGCCCAATAAGGCCCATATACTCCCCGGCGAATTCCCTTAACTCTCCGGTACTCCGAAAAATACCCGAATCACTCGGAACCTTTCCAAACTCCGAATATAGTCGTCCAATATATCGATCTTTACATCTCGACCATTTCGAGACTCCTCGTCATGTCCCCGATCTCAGCCGGGACTCCAAACTTCTTCGGTACATCAAAACTCATAAACTCATAATATAACTGTCATCGTAAGGTTAAGCGTGCGGACTCTACGGGTTCGAGAACTATGTAGACATGACCTAGAACTATTTCTGGTCAATAACCAATAGCAGAACCTGGATGTTCATATTGGCTCCTACATATTCTACGAAGATCTTTATCGGTCAAACCGCATAACAACATACTTTGTTCCCTTTGTCATCGGTATGTTACTTGCCCGATATTCGATTGTCGGTATCCAATACCTAGTTCAATCTCGTTACCGGCAAGTCTCTTTACTCGTTCCATAATACATCATCCCACAACTAACTCATTAGTTGCAATGCTTGCAAGGCTTAAGTGATGTGTATTACCGAGAGGGCCCGGAGATACCTCTCCGACAATCGGAGTGATAAATCCTAATCTCGAAATACGCCAACCCAACATGTACCTTCGGAAACACCTGTAGAGCTCTTTTATAATCACCCAGTTACGTTGTGACGTTTGGTAGCACACAAAGTGTTCCTCCGGTAAACGGGAGTTGCATAATCTCATAGTCATAGGAACATGTATAAGTCATGAAGAAAGCAATAGCAACATACTAAACGATCAAGTGCTAAGCTAACGGAATGGGTCAAGTCAATCACATCATTCTCCTAATGATGTGATCCCGTTAATCAAATGACAACCCATGTCTATGGCTAGGAAACATAACCATCTTTGATCAACAAGCTAGTCTAGTAGAGGCATACTAGTGACACTCTATTTGTCTATATATTCACACATATATTATGTTTCCGGTTAATACAATTCTAGCATGAATAATAAACATTTATCATGAAATAAGGACATAAATAATAACTTTATTATTGCCTCTAGGGCATATTTCCTTCAGTCTCCCACTTGCACTAGAGTCAATAATCTAGTTCACATCACCATGTGATTTAACACCAATGGTTCACATCACCATGTGATTAACACCCATAGTTCACATCGTCATGTGATCAACACCCAAAGGGTTTACTAGAGTCAATAATCTAGTTCACATTGCTATGTGATTAACACCCAAAGAGTACTAAGATATGATCATGTTTTGCTTGTGAGAGAAGTTTAGTCAATGGGTCTGTCACATTCAGAGCCGTATGTATTTTGCAAATATTCTATGTCTACAATGCTCTGCACGGAGCTACTGTAGCTAATTGCTCCCACTTTCAATATGTATCCAGATTAAGACTTAGAGTCATCTAGATCAGTGCCAAGACTTATATCGACGTAACCCTTTACGACGAACCTTTTGTCACCTCCATAATCGAGAAACATATCCTTATTCCCCTAAGGATAATTTTGACCGCTGTCCAGTGATCTACTCCTAGATCACTATTGTACTCCCTTGCTAAAATCAGTGCAGGGTATACAATAGATCTGGTACACAGCATGGCATACTTTATAGAACCTGTGGCTAAGGCATAGAGAATGACTTTCATTCTCTTTCTATCTTCTGCCGTGGTCGTGCATTGAGTCTGACTCAACTTTACACCTTGTAATACATGCAAGAACCCTTTCTTTGCCTAATCCATTTTGAACTTTTTCAAAACTTTATCAAGGTATGTGCTTTGTGAAAGTCCAATCAAGCGTCTTGATCTATCTCTATAGATCTTGATGCCCAATATGTAAGCAGCTTCACCGAGGTCTTTCATTGAAAAACTTTTATTCAAGTATCCTTTTATGCTATCCAGAAATTCTATATCATTTCCAATCAACAATATGTCGTCCACATATAATATCAGAAATGCTACAGAGCTCCCACTCACTTTCTTGTAAATACAGGCTTCTCCAAAAGTCTGTATAAAACCATATGCTTTGATCACACTATTAAAGCGTTTATTCCAACTCCGAGAGGCTTGCACCAGACCATAAATGGATCGTTAGAGCTTGCACACTTTGTTATCTCCCTTAGGATCGACAAAAACTTTCGGTTGCATCATATACAACTCTTCTTCCAGAAATCCATTCAGGAATGCAGTTTTGACATCCATCTGCCATATTTCATAATCATAAAATGCGGTAATTGCTAACATGATTCAGACAGACTTAAGCATCGCTACGGGTGAGAAGGTCTCATCGTAGTCAACTCCTTGAACTTGTCGAAAACCTTTTGCGACAATTCTAGCATAGATAGTAACACTACTATCAGCGTCTGTCTTCCTCTTGAAGATCCATTTATTTTCTATGGCTTGCCGATCATCAGGCAAGTCAATCAAAGTCCACACTTTGTTCTCATATATGGATCCCATCTCAGATTTCATGGCCTCAAGCCATTTTGCGGAATCTGGGCTCATCATCGCTTCCTCATAGTTCGTAGGTTCATCATGGTCTAGTAACATGACTTCCAGAACAGCATTACCGTACCACTCTGGTGCGGATCTTACTCTGGAAGACCTACGAGGTTCGGTAGTAACTTGATCTGAAGCTTCATGATCATCATCATTAGCTTTCTCACTAATTGGTGTAGGAATCACATGAACTGATTTCTGTGATGAACTACTTTCCAATTCGGGAGAAGGTACAATTACCTCATCAAGTTCTACTTTCCTCCCACTCACTTCTTTCGAGAGAAACTCCTTCTCTAGAAAGGATCCATTCTTGGCAACGAATGTCTTGCCTTTCGGATCTGTGATAGAAGGTGTACCCAACATTTTGGGTATCCTATGAAGACACACTTTTCCGATTTGGGTTTGAGCTTATCAGGATGAAACGTTTTCACATAAGTATCGCAGCCCCAAACTTTAAGAAATGATAGCTTAGGTTTACTGCTAAACCATAGTTCATACGGTGTTGTCTCAACAGATTTAGATGGTGCCCTTTTTAATGTGAATGCAGCTGTCTCTAATGCATAACCCCAAAACGATAGTGGTAGATTGGTAAGAGACATCATAGATTGCACCATATCTAATAAAGTACGGTTATGACGTTCGGACACACCATTACGCTGTGGTGTTCCATGTGGAGTGAGCTGTGAAACTATTCCACTTTATTTAAAAATGAAGGCCAAACTCGTAGCTCAAATATTCATTTCTATGATCAGACCATAGAAACTTTATTTTCTTGTTACGATGATTTTTCCACTTCACTCTGAAATTCTTTGAACCTTTCAATTATTTCAGACTTATGTTTCATCAAGTAGATATACCCATATATGCTCAAATCATCTTGTGAAGGTCAGAAAATAACGATAGTTTCCACCAGCATCAACACTCATTGGATCGCATACATCGGTATGTATTATTTCCAATAAGTCAGTAGCTCATTCCATTGTTCCGGAGAACGGAGTTTTAGTCATCTTGCCCAAAAGGCACGGTTCGCAAGCATCAAATGATTCATAACCAAGTAATTCCGAAAATCCATCTTTCATGGAGTTTCTTCATGCGCTTTACACCGATATGGCCCAAACGGCAGTGCCACAAATAAGTTGCACTATCATTATTAACTTTGCATCTTTTGGCATCAATATTATGAATATGTGTATCACTACAATCGAGATCCAATAAACTATTTTCATTGGGTGTATGACCATTGAAGGTTTTATTCATGTAAACATAACAACAATTATTCTCTGACTTTAAATGAATAACCATATTGCAATAAAAATGATCAAATCATATTCATGCTCAACACAAAAGCTAAATAACATTTATTTAGGTTTAACACTAATCCCGAAAGTATAGGGAGTGTGTGATGATGATCATATCAATCTTGGAATTACTTCCAACACACATCGTCACCTCACCCTCAACTAGTCTCTGCTTATTCTGCAACTCCCATTTTGAGTTACTACTCTTAGCAACTGAACCAGTATCAAAAGCTGAGGGGTTGCAATAAACACTAGTAAAGTACACATCAATAACATGTATATCCAATATACCTTTGTTCACTTTGCCATCCTTCTTATCCGCCAAATACTTGGGGTGGTTCCATTTCTTGTGACGAGTCCCTTTGTAGTATAAGCACTTAGTCTTAGGCTTAGGTCCAGACTTGGGCTTCTTCACTTTGAGCAGCAACTTGCTTGCCGTTCTTCTTGAAGTTCCCCTTCTATCCCTTTGCCCTTGAAACTAGTGGTCTTGTTAACCATCAACACTTGATGTTTTTATTGATTTCTACCTTCGTCGATTTCAGCATCACGAAGAGCTTGGGAATCACTTTCGTCATCCCTTGCATATTATAGTTCATCACGAAGTTCTACTAACTTGGTGATGGTGAGTATAGAATTCTGTCAATCACTATTTTACTGAAAGATTAACTCCCACTTGATTCAAGCGATTGTAGTACCCAGACAATCTGAGCACATGCTCACTAGTTGAGCGATTCTCCTCCATCTTTTAGCTATAGAACTTGTTGGAGACTTCTGTAACACCCCGAGAATCATGCTATAGTAATCCCCCCCCTAATGGTGGCCATGTCATCATGATTACTATGCAGCTTGCCACTTGTCCAAAAATCAAAGCCTTTTTCAATTTTAAAATAAGTCGAATAAATTATTTTCTTTGAGCAATAGGAATAAAATGTCCACCTTATCCTATAAATTTCCCTGATCACTCTCATGTTGAAACCAACCTCTTCTGGATTCCCAAAATACCCACGGGAATTAATTCAGTGCTCCAGCAGCATTGAAATTGGATTTTTCAATTTCTAAAATTGATTAGGCAACTCCTTTGACCCCAAACTTTTTGTTCCATCTCAAGGTATTGTGTTAGTTTTATGTGCCAAGTTTTGTTCAAAACAAAACTCCTTTGGTACTAAAAGAAAAATGCAAAACAGAGCAAATAAAAGAAAAAAGGGGGGAAAGTCAGAGGTCAGAGAGAGAGAGAGAGAAAGCCCCCTTGTCCCCTTTGGGCCTCGGCCCACATCCACCAGCCGGCCCAGCCCCCTCACCAGACACCCCCGCCTCCCTGTTCCTTGGTTGCGCACCGCTACAGGCACGGTTGCCACCGGACTCCCTCGCCGGTGACGCCCCCGCGCGGATAAGGTAGCCTCATGCCCCCTCGAGCTCCCCCTCGATCTCATCCACTCACCTACTCGTCCCCACGCCGTCTCCTCTCGGCCCTCCCCCAGATCCACCTCTCCCCTTTCCCTCAGCTTCGCTGTGGAGAGGAGACCGACGCGGTCGCCGCCGTGCCTCGCCCGTCCTCGCGACCACCGAGTCTCGTTCGCCTCGCCATCGTGCCTATCAGCTCTGCCGCTATGAACTACCTCGTCCCCGTCCACGAGCGCAAGTCGGGGGCATCGCAGGCAGTGGATCGAGCCGCCCTCCTTCCGGCACTGCTCCGGCGATCCCCTTCGACTCCGGCTACACCTTCTGCTGCTACTAACCTTCCAGGGGCTTTACGTAGCCGCCCGGTGAGCCTCGCCTCTCTTCCCTCCGTCTTCCTACCGTTGCCGCGCCCGTAGGTGCCATTCCCCACATGTCCGAGCTCGCCTCCGCCGAGCTCATCGCCGGCCACGTTCCGGTGACCGAACGCCCGCGCAAGCGTGTCCATCATGTTCGCCCACACACGTGGACGCCGTACGTGCTCAACACCGCTCGTTTTGCTCACCATTGCGCCGTTAGCGAGCTCGCCGTGCCTCGGGTCTCCGCCGTCCATGTCGTCGGTGGCGACTCCGGCCATCCTAGCTCGCGTGACCACCCGCGTTGAACGCGGCGTTCTGCGCTCATTCGAACACAAGTCACGGCGCGTGATTTGGCGCTCTGTACCGTAAATCCGAGCCTCTCCAGCGAACTCGCCGCCGCGGAGAGCTCGCCGCCGCAGCTCCGGCGCCGGCCGCGGACGTGGCCGACCTGGGGCCACCCCCAGGGTCGCTGCCAGCGGGCCCCATGGCCCCCAGTTGACTGGGTTGGCCCAGTCAACTGCTGACTGGGCAGCCCAGTACCACTGACGTGTAGGCCCCACCACATATTTAAACTAATTAAAATGGTTTTATAATTAAAAGTAATTAGCTTAGCTAATTAGTCACTGACATGTGGGGCCCAACTTCTAATTAACACCCTATTATTTTAAAATAACCCACTATTAGCCCTTTGTCTATGACATGCGGGACCCGCTGATCAGTTTGACCTGGTTAGCGAGTCTGTTGACTGCTGACGTCATCAGCACGTCATGCTGACGTCATTTTATCTTTTCTGTTAATTTAAATAAATCTAGAAAATGGTTTAATCTTTGAAAATTCATAGAAAACAAACCGTAACTCGGATGAAAACGTTTTCTACATGAAAGTTGCTCAGAAAAATCCAACGAATCCGAATGTGTGGTCCGTTTACATGTCAAATGCCCCTAACTATCTGAACATGGAACTTTCCCCCTCCGATCATCTGACTGACACAGGTCCGGAACCAGGAATACATTCCCGGTTGACTTCCCCCTTCGTCGGTATCGTGTAGCCCCGCGGTAGAACACGTCTAGCTCTGCCTATGGTCCTGTTATGCACTTGCTTGCTATGTATTTACTGTCTCTCCCCCCTCTTCTCTTCGGTAGACCCCGAGACCGATGCCGCCCCTGTGAACGACTACGTCGACGACGACCCCTCCTTGCCAGAGCAACCAGGCAAGCCCCCCCCCCCCTTGATCACCAGATATCGCCTATTCTTCTCTATACTGCTTGCATTAGAGTAGTGTAGCATGTTACTACTTTCCGCCTATTCTGATGCATAGCCTGTCATTGTTGCTACAGTCATTGATACCTTACCCGCAATCCTAAATGCTTAGTATAGGATGCTAGTTTATCATCATTGGCCCTACATTCTTGTTAGTCCGCCTTGCTATACTATTGGGCCGTGATCACTCGGGAGGTGATCACGGGTATATACTATACATATATACATACTACAGATGGTGACTAAAGTCAGGTCAGCTCGTTGAGTACCCACAAGTGATTCGGATAAGGGGGCTGAAAGGACAGGTGGCTCAATCCCGGTAGAGGTGGGCCTGGGTTCCCGACGGCCCCCGAGTGTTACTATGTGGCGGAGCGACAGGGCAGGTTGAGACCACCTAGGCGAGAGGTGGGCCTGGCCCTGGTCGGCGTTCGCGGTTGCTTCTTAATAACACGCTTAACGAGATCTTGGTATTTGATCTGAGTCTGGCCACTGGCCTATACGCACTAACACTACAGGAATCAGCTACTTTGCCGTCCGCCACGGCGGACGGCAAAGGCCCGAACGGCGGACGGCAAAGGCCTTTGCCGTCAGCCACGGACGGCAAAAGGCTCCGGCAAAGTAGGCTTCGGTAAACAGCTACTTTGCCGTCTGCTACTGACGGCAAAGTCTTTGCCGTCTGCGGCGGACGGCAAAGAGAGCGCGGCGGACGGCAAAGAGAGCGGACGGCAATAATTGCGCTGTCAGTCCGTTAAGTGGCTAACGGAAGGCCTTTGCCGTCCGCTGCTGACGGCAAAATTTCTAGGGTCTTTGCCGTCCGCCGTATGATGTCATCTATACGTCACTACATGGCAGGTTCTTTGCCGTCCGCCACTGACGGCAAAGTCTTTGCCGTCTGCCACTGTAGGCAAACTGACCAAATGGGTCAGCTCCCAGGAAGCACAGCTGGATGCCACGTGGCTTCTTTGCCGTCAGCGGCAGACGGCAAAGAGCCCGTTGCCGTCAGTGGCAGACGGCAAAGAGCCTGCATTGCCTCTGTTTTTTCATATACCCAACCATTTTCACAGCAAATAGATGATACATATATATTTTTCACATGGCAAGTTCACAGCAAACATATGAGATATCCAACACATATAATTTCATCATACATGCATAGTTCCATCAACCATACATAGCAAGTTCGACATACATGCATCCAACCATACATATTACAATAGTGTCATCCTACCATACATGCATAGTTCATAGATACAAAGGAAACATAGTTCATCCAAACAAGCACTCCATCTATGCAAGCTTCCGTGAAGTGAATGAATTCTGCAAAATGGGAAATAAGAAAGTTAGAAGAAGAAGATTAGAAGAAGAAGAAGATTAGAAGAAGAAGAAGAAGAAGAAAATGAAGAAGAAGAAGAATATATGACATTTATGAGCTAATTTAGGTGAAATTGATCATTTGTGAGCTAACTTAGGTGAAATGGATCGTTTATGAGCTAACCTAGGTGCAATGGATCGCTTATGAGCAAACTTAGGTAAAATGCATCATTTTAGAGGTAACCTAGGTAAGATGGATCATTTTGGAGCTAACCTAGGTAAAATGGGTCATTTTAGAGCTAACTTGGGTAGAATGGATCATTTATGAGCTAAGTAAGGTTAAATGGGTCATTTTAGAGCTAACGTAGGTAAAATGGATCGTTTATGAGCTAAGTAAGGTAAAATGGATCATTTTAGAACTAACTTAGGTAAAATGGATCGTTTATGAGCTAACTAAGCTAATTATGCCATTTTTGACATAAGTAAGCTAAGTACATGTCATTATTGAGCAAACCTAGTTAACTAAGCATATTAGAGCTAACTTTGGTCATTTTGGAGGAAACAAAGCTAAGTACAGATCGTTTTAGAGCTAACTTAGGTAAAATGGATGGTTTTGGAGGTCAGTAAGCTTATTAAGTCATTTTGGAGGTGAAGAAGCTAAGTCTAGGTCATTATGGTAAGCATTGGAGGAAATAAAGCTAAGTCTAGGTCTTTATGCATGTGTTAAGCAAAACACTAGATAAACTTACCAAGATGTAGGAGGTGTAGGAGCGGGGTGGCTCGTGTCGGTAGCTGGAGAAGGATCGTGCGATGCTTGTCTGGAGTTACGCTGCACCAAAGATCATTTCCAATGTCTTGTTAGCATGATGACACTCAAATGTTAAGACTAGCAAGTAATGTCCATTCAATAAAACTCACCGTGGTCCCAGGAGCAATCACTGGCATCGGCGGAGCGGTCTGACCTGTCTTCTCGCACACAGACTGCACATTTGGTTTTGACGACTCAGTCATACTAGTTAGTAATGAGACAAACACTACATGAATGTTTTGGCTAATCTGCAGAAGAAACTTACCACAAGGAGCTCGTACATGGCCCTTGCCTGCATGTCATTCCGTGCCCTCTCCTCCTCCATCATCTTTGTCGTCCTCTCCTCCAACTCCCGCTGCCTCTCCGCCGCCTCCGCCAGAAGTTTCTCCGTTCTATCTCTCTCACTCTGTATAGCAGCCTGCAACACCACTCACATGACCATTTGTAATCATTGATGGAAGCGCACAGAATGTAATGGAGAAAGATAACTGAGTACGTATCACTAACCTTGATGGCGAGTTGCACTGGCCGTTCACGAGGCCTTATCTCAGGAGCGGAGCTCGACTGGCGCGCCTTGATCTCTGGGAGAGTGCTAGGACAACGGATAAGTCCATCTCCAATGGCTATGGAGCCATGGGACCTCCCGCCACCAGATATCATCAACAGCTCTGGATCAATGGGACCCTGGCTCGGGTTAAAGTCCTCCCCTTTCCTCGCCTTCCCCTCATCTCTATATCTCACGAGCTTGTTGTGGGAGGAGATGTTGGTGAAGTTGTTTGCATCATCGAGGTCAGACTGAGAGAAAGCCTTGACTTTCTTGAAAGAGGCAGTGTGGGCCATGGCATACAGGTCGTACACCTCTGGCACCTTATCCGCCTTATTGTAGCGTGCCTGAAAGAAAGAAACAATGAAAATTAGTAATTAAAGGGCTCAAGCTAGCATGATGAATGAATTGCATGAATCATGAAGCAAACCACATACCCAGTTGCGCCCGAACTGATATAAGTTGGAGCTGCCTTGATGGTGTGGCACACCTTCCATTTGGGCACGTTTGTCCTTGGCCTCGTTGTGGAGGGCTAGCCATTGTGGAGAGCACCACTCATCGACCAACACCTCCCAACAATCCATCCGATCCGCACACCATCTCGGAGGCGCCTAAGTTAGCAAATAGAAACTTGAGCGCTATGGCTAAGAATTACTAAATGAAGGAACTTAAGTAGAGAAGGCCTTAAGAATTACCTTCATGTACTGCTCCTTACTCAGGAACTTACCGCGGCACGCCGGCTTGGTCTTCTTGATACCACGCAAGGCGTAGTAGTCTCGAACAGCCTGCACCCGAGCCTCGTGCCGTAAGTTCTGGAGTAGGCGCTTGCAGACGTTCTCGATAACATGTGCCGCGTCCTCCTCGTATCCCTCCTCACACCTGTAGAATGTCTGCAATCAAATGAGACAATATTGATTAGTACAATTAATAACTAGCTAGTTGAAGATTTTTAAATGTGTAAAGGAGAAATTACCCAAAACTTTCTGATCACCATGTCTGCCCTCGTGTCGCACACGACACCGTCGATAATCTCATCCGGCGGGGCCGGGGCAGCCACGTAGTGCTCCCAGCTCAATCCAAGCTCTGGAAGCCGACCCTCACCAGGCAACGTGACAAACCCCGGGAAGTTTTGCCGGCAAAGAACTCCAAGGACGGAGTTGGGCCGGCGGACACTATGATGGTGGTCCCAACCCCTGCAGCATGACAAGGCCAACGCATTAGTTATTTGAAAAAACGTGAATGCACAAGGTACAAAAATATTAAATGCACTTACGTACCTCTCCCCATCAGGGAAAATCAACCACCTCTGCTCGCGGGTCACCGGCACGGACGGGAGCCGTGTAGCACCACGCTGGTAGACGGTGCCCCCCTCCTCCTCAAGATCAGTCGGCTCCCCACCATCATCAGCATGGCCACTCGGCTCCTCGGGCTGATCCGGCCAGGTACCCCATCCGGACGTGTGCTCCTCCGGGGTCACGTGGGCCGAACTCTCGTGGGCCGAAGGCCAGTCGACCCGAGGCTCGTGGGCCCAAGACCCGTGGACCGGAGGCTCGTGGACCGGAGTCCGTGTAGCCTCCTCCTCGGACGAGTCCACCCTAGCAGTCACGTGCTCGGGTGAAACAGCCGGGGGTGGCGGCGAGGAAGGCGCCGTAGCCCTACCTCCTCTCCCACGACCACGTGCCCCACCTCCTCTCTTCCTACCTCGAGCTCGTCCCCTGCTGGGCACCGCGGTCGACGAAGAAGGGCCCGGCGGTGTGGCCATACTGTCCAGCAACGCTCGGCGGAGAGGTGCGTCTGGAATGGAAGACCTCAGACCACGCTCCCGACCAGCGCCCACCATCTTTCAACACCTGCCATGACAAACAGTAAACGAAATTAGTACAACATAAAAAAAGACCGACATGAATAATAATATGTGTATCACTTAAGTGTATCATCATCAAGTACAACATAAAAAAATGTAATACCTGACACTACTAATAATCTCGATCAGTATCATCAATAAATGCATAATCATCATCATCACTATAATCAATGACGGGCTCATAGGGTTCATTGGCATCAACATGTGCAAGGCCACCTTGACGTAATCGGTCAAGCATTGACAGGTCATCCGCAGCAGTAACCTCTTCTTGTTCCGGCTCTTCTTGTTCCTCCTCTGGGGTGATGTCGGATTCATTGTCGCTGTCTACTTCAATGTTTTGGGGTGAAGTATAGCGGTTCTTGAAACGCTTTTTGGAAAGACGTGTCTCTTGGAAGAATTCTCCTTCATATGTGTCTGGGTTAATGTGAGGTTCATAATCCTCTTCCTTTGGGGGAGAAAGTCTAGCACGTGGCGGCACTTCATAAACGACATCCCAACCTTTCAGATTTGGATTAGTTTGGCAGGCCCACGGTAGATAGAATACTTGGGTCGCCTGTTGAGCCATAATATAGACATCAGGAACATCTAAATGAGTGCTTTGGTTGATTTCAACTAGCCCTACATGTTCATGAGTCCTTCTAGTCTCCTTCGGCTGAAACCAATAACATTTGAAGACTACGACATTCGGTGGATTTTCACCATAGAACAGAAGTTCATAAATTGCTTCAACTCTCCCATAATACTCGGTACCTCCTTCGCCGATAGCAGATACACAACAATTTGTTGACTTTCGGTCGGCCATAGATAGCTCTTTGCCATAGGTACGAAAGCGATACCCGTTGATGTCGTACTTGTCAAATGAACGGACCTTATAGTCAAAACCATTAGCGACTTGTCTCAATTCGGCGTCCATAGACTCTGAATTAGCCTACAAGTTTAATATGAAAGGATTGTTGCATTATGCACAAATTAGCGAATGATATGAAATTGTCTAATAGAAATTACCGTTTGTTTGAACCAAGAGATGAAACCGGGATAGCCACCTCCTTGCTTTGCGAGAAGCTCATACTCTTCGACGGAATCCTTTTGGATCTCCGCTCCATACGAGAATATGGTGACGTATCGACTGTATGACATATCCAGGAATAAGAGTAGTTCAAAGGAAATAGAAGTTGCGAAACAATGTACCGAGAACTTACTCGATGTACGGCCGCACTTCTATCAGGTTGTTGAAGATATACAACGAAATTGTCCGCCATTCTTCGTTATCCAAAGATACTGGATGTGAAACACTAGCTGGTGCGAGATTCCCTTTGAATAGGCTGAGGTTGGATCCACCCTTTTTAGGCTCGTCAGCATTGTACCGAGGCTTCGGATTATGCAAATGACGATTTTTGGCTTCGTAGTGCGCTGTTACGAAGTTTGCCGCCTCCTCTGTGATGAATGCCTCAGCCATCGATGCTTCAATTCTACGTTTATTTTTACATTTTTCTCGAAGCGTCTTCTGCATCCTCTCAGTTGGGTAGCACCAACGATTTTGCACGGGCCCCCCCAATCTTGCCTCGGTCGGGAGATGCAAAATCAAATGCTGCATTGGATTAAAGAAGCCCGGTGGAAAGATCTTCTCTAACTTGCAGATCAACTCCGGCGCCAACTCTTCCATTTCTTCTAGCACGCCAGGCGATAGTTCTTTCGCACAAAGAACACGGAAGAAATAGCTGAGTTCTGCCAGTACTAGCCATTCATCCTCAGGGATGAAGCCACGCAACATCACCGGCATTACCCGCTCAATCCATATGTGCCAATCATGACTCTTGAGACCAAATATCTTCAGTTTATCAAGATTCGCTCCCCTCTTTAGATTCGCTGCATACCCATCGGGGAACATCAACTGCTGTTGCACCCACAAGAGAATTTCCCTCATAGCTGGCCTTCCAAGATTGAACCATGCCTTTGGCTTCGTCCAGTTCTGCTTTCCTTTCGGTTCTTTCATGTTTTGTAACGGCCTATCACATAGCGCCTCCAGATCGACTCTAGCCTTAGTATTATCCTTTGACTTCCCATCTATGCCGAACAATGTACCAAAAAGTGCCTCGGCGATATTCTTCTCAGTGTGCATCACGTCGATGTTGTGTGGGCAAAGGAGGTCTTTGAAGTAAGGCAGATCCCATAAGCATGTTTTGTGAGTCCACGCATGCTTAGTATTATACCCCTTGAAGTACCCTGGACGTTGTGGATCTGGCTCGAGAGCGTTTAACTGATCCAGGGTCTGTTGGCCTGTCAATGCAGGTGGTGCAGAGTTTTTGACAACTCTACCCCTGATGAAGTTCTTTTTGTCTTTCCTGAACTTATGGCGAGGATCCAGGAACTGTCTATGCATGTCGAAGCAAGAAAACTTGCGACCGGCCTGAAGCCAACAAAACTCAAGAGCTCCCTTGCATGTGGGGCACGGGAACCTTCCATGCACACACCAGCCAACGAATAGCGCATACGCCGGCAAGTCATGCGTCGAGTACATGTACCAGACACGCATTATGAAGTTCCGTTTGCTAAAGGCGTCGTATGTCTTGAACCCATTATCCCAGGCTTCTTGCAATTCGTCCTTAAGCGGCTGCATGTACACATTCATATTTTTGCCCGGATAGTTGGGTCCTGGAATTATCAACGTCAGGAAAATGTTCTTTCTTTGCATAATCTGTCCGGGGGGGAGATTGAGTGGAAAGACAAATACGGGCCAACAACTGTATTGGGCTGCCGTCATACCAAACACACTGAACCCATCCGTGCTGATGCCGACTCGAGGATGCCTCGGATCTGCCGCTTTGTCAGCATGTAATTCATCAAACTTTTTCCACGCAACACCATCCGATGTGTGTACCATCATCAGATTCCCATCTGCATCTAGTTCGGTTCTTTTGCCTGTTTTGTGCCATGTCATCTGTCTGGCCGTCTCTTCGACCATGAAAAGACGTTGAAGTCTTGGTACGATTGGCATATACCGAAGAACAGTAACGGGGATTTTGGTCTGTGTCTTCTCACCCATACCGTTGTCTACCACAATATACCTGGAAGACTTGCAAATGGGACAATAGTTCAAGTCCGCATAGTCAAGCCTAAATAAGGCACATCCTTTCTCACAGGCATGTATCTTCTCATAGGGCATCTTCAGTGCACGGAGGATTTTGTCCGACTGGTACAGGTTTGCAGGCATTACATGGCCTTTGGGTAGAAAGCGTCCAAATACTGTCATAATTGCGTCATAGCATTCTCTGCCCAAGTTGAACTGAGCCTTCAGAGCCATTACTTGTGAGATGGCATCCAACTGACAAAGCTCAGTGTGCTCGTGGAGCGGACGTTTCGAAGACTCCAACATTTCATTGAAGGCCTTTGCAGATTCCTCCATCTCCTCGTCCGAATCCCGAGCATCATCATAGCCTTGCACCATGTTTTCCATCCCGGTACCATGCTCGTCGGTGCGACGACGATCCACCTCAGCTCGGTCACGTTGGGCAGACTCACCATGAAATGTCCACACCGTATAATCGGGCGTAAAACCACTCTTCTGCAGGTGTTTGCCCATTTCAGCCTCTGTCTTCTTTTCCCAATTGCCGCACCGGAAACAGGGGCACCAGGTTTTCTTTTGGCCATTTGCAAATGCGGCTTGCACAAACCCCTTAGTTTTTGTGAACCATTCAGCGCTCCATTTGTTCTGACCAGTGTGACCGGTATACATCCAAGCACGGTCACTCATCTTGACTTTCAGAGCTACTGGACACACAACAATTATATATGTAATTCACCATGTATATATTCATCAGTTGATCTACTTTGTCAATTTTATTACGTCCATGCAACCTACACTCTAATAGGTAATGATAGGTCCTAATCCCACCCGTGTATGTGTAGATTGGGTTTATTTTCCCATGCTATGCTCCGGATCCGACGCAAAATTTCGGCAGCACCTCCCCGCTGTTCTCCTGATACACGTCTCTGCAATAAACAGAGAGGATGTGTACCCGGAGAACAACAGGGGAGGCACTGACGAAATATATGCGTCGAATCCGGAGCAAAGCATATGGGAAAACGAACCCAATCTACACATACTCGGGCTGTCCATGGATAGCGTTGGACAATTCGAAAGAATCAAGGTTATATATATATATATGCAAATGCATGCATATTTATAACTATGATGCTTTCGAACGGGAGACACATATTGGTTACGCATACTGATGATTCAAGACACATACATAGCTAGCTATCAAGTTTCATCGGAATAGATCAAATAATTAATGGGGGAGGAGGACTTGTCATTTGTGCTCACCCACGAACGAAGGGGCAGAGCTCGTCAAACGCACGGCGAGGTCGTCGAACACCAAACCTCGCAGCGATGAAACAACTGCACATTTAAAACTACACGATCAACACAATTATATATGATGTTTTTCATAACAAAATCGAAAAATATATGACCTAACTAATAATTCACAAATATATGACCCCGTCGGCCTCTGGAAGGCCAAAGAACACCTTTTCGGGAGGTGTCGGGGGTCGGGGTGTCCTGTCGGTGTCGGGGTGCCGTGTCGGGGTCGGGGTGCTGTTTTGGGGTCGGGGTGTGGTGTCGGGGTCAGGGGGTCAGGGGGTCGGTTGTCGGGTGTGGTGTCGGGGTCGGGGTGTGGTGTCGGGGTTGGGGGTCAGGGGGTCGGGTGTCGGGGGTCGGGTGTCGCGGTATCGGGGTGTCGTGTCGGGGTCGGGGTGTGATGTCAGGGTGTCGGGGGTCGGGGGTCGGGGTCGGGGTGTCGGGCCGGGGTGTCGGGGTGGCGTGTCGGGGTCGGGGTGTCGGAGGTCGGGGTCGGGGTGTCGGGGGTCGGGGGTCGGGGTGTCGGGCCAGGGTGTCGGGGTGGCGTGTCGGGATCGGGGTCGGGGTGTCGGGGTCGGGGTCGGGGTCGGGTTGTCGGGCCGGGGTGTCGGGGTGTCGGGGGTCGGGGTCGGGGTGTCGGGGGTCGGGGTCGGGGTGTCGGGGGTCGGGGGTCGGGGTCGGGGTGTCGGGGTGGCGCGTCGGGGTCTTCTTCTTCTTATTCTTTCTTCTTCTTTCTTCTTCTTCTTTTCTTTCTTCTTCTCCTCCTCCTCTTCCTCCTCCTCCTCCTCTTCTTTCTTCTTCTTCTTCTTCTTTCTTCTTCTCCTTTTTCCTCTTCTATATTGTTCTGTTTTTCAACTTTCTTCTTATTCTTCTTCCTTTTTTTTCCTTTTTCCTCTTCTTCTAACTCTTCTTCTTTTTTTCAACTTTCTTCTTGTAATAATAATCTAAACCTAAATCTAGCACTAACCTAACCATAACCTAAATCTAGCACTAACCTAAACCTATCAATAACCTAATTAAACCTAAACAGCAAAGAAAAACAGTAGAAAAAAAAAGCTCACCTTGGCTCCTCTCGATGGAGGATGGAGGGGGCGGCACGGCCGCAGGGGCGGCGGCGAGCCTGGCTCCTGGGCGGCGGCGAGCTTCGGGGCGCGAGGCAGACAGGACGGCGAGCTCCGGGGCGCAGGGGCGGCGAGCTCCGGGGCACAGGGGCGGCAAGCTCCGGGGCGCAGGGACGGCGAGCTCCGAGGCGCAGGGGCGGCGAGCTCCGGGGCGCGAGCCTGGCTCCGGCGCGGGCGACGGGACGCCGGGGCGGTGGCGGGTGATGGGGGCGACGGGGCGACGGGGCGAGGGGAGGTGGGGCAAGGGGGCGGCGGGGCGAGGAGAGGTGGGGCAAGGGGGCGGCGGTGGGTGGCGGGGGAGGCGGGGCAAGGGGGCAGCGCGGTGGGTGGCAGGGGAGGCGGCGGGTGGCGGTGGTCGTCGGGAAGGAGAGGGAACAGAGAGAGATGGGTGGGGTGGGGCGCCGTTAGTAACCTAAACGTTTGCCGTCCGCCCCCCTTTGCCGTCCGCTTACTTGCTCTTTGCCGTCTGCTGGCAGACGGCAAAGAGGGGGGCGTTAAGTTTTTTTTAACCAGCTCGTCAGTGGGTCCCCCCTCCCTCTTTGCCGTCCGCTAGCCGACGGCAAAGAGTCTTTGCCGTCCGCTAGCGGACGGCAAAGAACTCGCTGATGGCAAAGAAGGTCTTTGCCATCAGCCAGTTCTTTGCCGTCAGCTTTTGGGTAGCTGATGGCAAAGAGCTTCTTTGCCGTCCGCTAGCAGACGGCAAAGAGCTGGCAGATGGCAAAGTAGCTGATTCCAGTAGTGTAACCAACTACGTGGGAAAGATATGGGCACTCGACGTCGTGGTATCAGCCGAAGCCTTCTAGACATCAGCGACTGAGCGGCGCACGCCGGATTGGAACGTAAGCCTGCTCTTGTATTAAGGGGGCTAGTTCTGCTTTCAGCCTCCCACACAACATGCAGGTGTGCAATGGGCGATGGGCCCAGACCCCTGCGCCATAGGAGTTAGACCGGCGTGCTGACCTCTTTGTTAGGCCTAGGTGGGGCTGCGACGTGTTGATCTTCCGAGGCCAGGCATGACCCAGGAAAGTGTGTCCGGCCAAATGGGATCGAGCGTGTTGGGTTATGTGGTGCACCCCTGCAGGGAAGTTAATCTATTCGAATAGCCGTGATCTTCGGTAACAGGACGACTTGGAGTTGTACCTTGACCTTATGACAACTAGAACCGGATACTCAATAAAACACACCCTTCCAAGTGCCAGATACAACCCGGTGATCGCTCTCTAACAGGGCGACGAGGAGAGGATTGCCGGGTAGGATTATGCTATGCGATGGTACTTGGAGGACTTCAGTCTACTCTCTTCTTCATGCTGCAAGACGGAGGCTGCCAGAAGCGTAGTCTTCGACATGATTAGTTATCCCCCTCTTATTCTGGCATTCTGCAGTTCAGTCCATTGATATGGCCCTTTACACATATACCCATCATATGTAGTGTAGTTCCTTGCTTGCGAGTACTTTGGATGAGTACTCACGGTTGCTTTCTCCCCCCTTTTCCCCCTTTCCTTTCTTTCTGGTTGTCGCAACCAGATGCTGGAGTCCAGGAGCTAGACGCCACCGTCGACGACGACTCCTACTACACCAGAGGTGCCTACTACTACGTGCATCCCACTGACGACGACCAGGAGTAGTTAGGATGATCCCAGGCAGGAGACCTGCGCCTCTTTCGATCTGTATCCCAGTTTGTGCTAGTTTTCTTAAGGCAAACTTGTTTAACTTATGTCTGTACTCAGATATTGTTGCTTCCGCTGACTCGTCTATGATCGAGCACTTGTATTCGAGCCCTCGAGGCCCCTGGCTTGTATTATGATGCTTGTATGACTTATTTATGTTTTAGAGTTGTGTTGTGATATCTTCCCGTGAGTCCCTGATCTTGATCGTACACATTTGCGTGCATGATTAGTGTATGATTGAATCGGGGGCGTCACAAGTTGGTATCAGAGCCAACTGCCTGTAGGAATCCCCCTTTCCAACTCCTTGGCCGAAGTCGAGTCTAGTCATTGAAAAACTTTTACTAACATGGTTGTGCGGCTTACGGGCCCACGTCGCCATTGGGTGGTATTAGGATCTTTTATTCCTTGTCTATACTCTGGGACTCTAATCTCTCTTCTATTCGGGTTAAATGATTTTGCAAAAAAAAACTAACTTTAGGTTCTCGAAAATAGTTTCTCCCGGAGAGCCCCTCACTCCAGATGATCGCCTGCTGCACCAGAAGATTCCGAAGATACTCTCTGATGTTCTTTCGAGAACTTGTGTTCATTGGGTTTGCAACCCTACCACCGAGACATCCCTATGGATAGCTACTTATACTTGCCACCCTTACCTTCATTTTTGATTAATCTTGTTACTACAAGATACCCCGAACTACTTCCCGCTATTCCGAGAATCCTTCGTGCTTACTGCCTTGCAACTCTTTTCTGCACGATTACACTGACGCATAAATTCTCACACTTATCGAGGATTTCTTCATGCCTAGTTGTTTTTGTGTTTCACAAAATTCTTCAGGATACTTTCGGTTTTCTGAAAATTCCTTAGGAGCCTATTGCTCCTGAATTCCTTGCCTTCCGGTACTATGGTTAATTCCATATTTCTACCAATCTCCATTGACATCCTTTGTCAATATCATTTCGTTCCCCTTGATTCATTATTTTGCGAATGCTCGCAAACCTCAATCAGATCATAGAGTTCTTCCTTCTGGCTCAGATGTCATTTTAAACATGAGCTGGTTCTTGACCAATCAATGCCTTAATCGGTTCTGCTTCTAAGTCTATTGAACTTATTCATTTTCGATCAGAATGATTGCTTCTGATCCCTTGATTTGGAAATCATAAAATTTCTTTGCATTAAGCCTTAATTAGTCAGTTGTTTCTATAATCTGATGCCTCGGCATTCCTTCTTCCTCTGATTGAGTACCGATACTCACATCAGCCCCGTTGTGGACCACCATACCCATTGCCGGGTTATTATCCCACAGTGTCCTTCACGACCAAAATTCTTGTGGGTTCTTTACCTGATACATAATGCCTTTGGTAAATTGTATCATCTGATTTCTCAATGATGCTTTGCTTTCGAGCTGGTGGTATTTACTATTGAAGCTTGTGGTATATGTTTCCACGATACCCCGATGGGTTGAACCTATGCCTTTCTTAATCTAACCCGAAAACTTCTATGGGTCATACTCTACTGGTGTTATACCGGGTAAAATTTCAACATTATAACCTCGTCAAAAGTGAGAAGTGAATGAAAGATTATGCATTGGAGAAGTGGGAGTCGACCTTGAACCTTTGTGTTGATGCCCACAGACACGATGTGGAACTTATCATGAAAGCTACTTGCAAGAATATTTAATCATTTGAATAATTCTTCCGGTATCGTAAATTGGATCCCTTGTAGTTATGGTTCCGACCATGCTAACCTTATTCAATATATCTGAAAGGAAACTGTTCCATTGCCTAGTCTATTCTGACAAGATTAAAGTATCTGCTATCGCAGGTCAACGCTCCAATTCGGTTTCTATTCTGATTTGCTTTCGAGTATACCCTAGGGTATCTCGAGAATATCACGAAACCACATAACTTCTTATGAGTTTTTCATGAACTATTATTCTCGCTGATTCCAATCCACCCCCGGGTTCCGAGTTAATAGTCACTCAAGAACACCGATAAGTGAACCGATTCCGCACTCTGATTCCATAACTCTAAGTTATTTTTGTTGCTTATGAGTTAATAATCATTTAAGTCATTCCTAGCCTAATCGGCTATATCATTAGCGTGCTTAATTTTAGCTATGCTACCTGGTCCTTCTTCCCGAAGCACAAATTTTGACGATGAGCTATGCTTACGTCCATTTTCCTCATCATATCATTTCACCTTGAACAGCAAGCTTGATTTTGAGTTTGTGTTGTACCCATGGTTCCAATAACCTTTTGCTTCAACAGTCCTTTGATTTGATGTCATCGCCGACCGATTACACCTTCGTGAAATCTCTCGACAATTATGTCGTGATCATCTTCAACATTTTGAGCTCTTCCAGGATATCGATTGAATTCATGAAGAGAAATACCATCCTTGCCCTCAATGATTTTTATTATCATCGACAACACCCTTGACTTCCTTTCATCACGAACTTGTCCACATTATGAATACAACTTGCTCTCCGGCTAGTGTTGTGTTCTGCCTTGAAGTATTACTGTCTTTTCTCTCGAGAATGTTATGGGGATTGCTCCACCTCTTAGAAATTCTCGGTATGATGATACTTCTCACCATCACCATTCTTCCTTGGTCCCCGTGTTGTTTTTAACCAGGATACCAATATGCTAATGATGCTGCTTGAGTCCTGGACTTCTAGCAACCCTATTGCTTTGAAGTTAACGATCGACAGTTCGTTCTTAGACTGTTGGTTATAGAATCATCACTCTAACATTGATCTTGCTGCCTAAGGTCATATTTCGGGCACACCTTTCAACTTGTGATTGATGGTGTATGTTTTCCTCGAGCATACAACAATATATCATTTGAATTGACAAGTGTCATCTTCTTGTTCACATCATTGTCGAAATCCATTCGTTTGGAATTCTCGATGAATTGTCGCTGAGCCCATCAGTCACCTCCTCATCCCCTCCTTGGTTAAATGATGAACCCTTAATCGAAACTCGCTTCCATAGTTCATTGCCCGAGAATCTTATAATGTCGTCTCGTCAATTGTGTTGCACCTCTTCTTCTCAGGCATCCTGAGCCCGAGGTGTCCTGACAACAATCAGATTTGAAACTTGTCAGATATGATGGTTGGAACATAATTCCAAGAGTTATAACTTTGGTCTTAATATGACCCGGTAAGGTGGTGTCATTCGTAGCCCACCTGGTCGGAGGCCCTATTGTTATAGTTTCCTTTTTAACAAGGTCAACCATTTTTCCATGGGGAAATTGAATGCCTTGTTTAATAAGTTTATCATGATGGATCCTTTGTGTATCCAAAGTCCGACCTTTGCTTGAAGACCTCTTCAATGCTATCTCGAAGCATGTCTGTGATACTCCAATTTTCAACAAGAACATTTAAAGCCCAATGCTAAATGTTTCTTTATCAATTATCCAAACACCATTGTATGGGTAATGTCATGAAATTTCTGTCCCCTTACCTAAAGGGTTTTCTACATTATTTCCTATCATGGATATCATACTCTGCTTGTCCTTGGGAAGGATATACCCCCTGAAATATGTGTTTAAACACATTTTCCTTTCCATTGTTTTGCTTAAACCTTCTTGTGATCTATATAAGCAGTAATATTTTCCTGCTTATGTAAACACCTCGGTGTACCATCTTGTCTGGTGTAACCCTGTTACTATTGTTGCTGACGTTCCGGTAGCCACCGATGGACGAAAACTTTGCCTATTGGCCCGCCTCGTTCAACGAGTAGGAAATGGTTCTCTTCGTCCCTCGCCCTTGGTACCGATGTTGTTGCCGACATAATTGACAGGTTATCCTCTGACATGCCTTGCTTACATGATCACGCAAGATGTCACCACTCCTACTTTTAACCCACATGGTGGGCCCATAACCCATAGGTCCACTGGATCGAAACCTGACTCTCCTCTACACCCTTGTTTCTAAGGTTAATTCTCACGCTTGGCTTCATATGAAAAATCCCGAGCCGCCTTCCGAGAGGCGATCTATTCTGGTACCGGATACAATACTTATTACCATTTCTCTGAACTCCTTTCACCCCTTGTTTCAGGTAACAAACGATTGCCTACCCAGTTGGAGCTTCTTATTGCACCTCACTTTGCTCTCGATGACTTTCCTGAATTTCAACTCGAGAGATGCCTTTATGCCATGTTCACTGAGATAGTCCCCACGTACCTATCTTGTGTTGAGCTCCGTCCTTCCCGAGTCTTTCCCCCTTTACTCCACCTCTTAAATCTCGGGACGAGATTTCTTGTAGTGGAGGAGATTTGTAACACCCCGAGAATCATGCTACAGTAATCTCCCCCCCTAATGGTGGCCATGTCATCATGATTACTATGCAGCTTGCCACTTGTCCAAAAATCAAAGCCTTTTTCAATTTTAAAATAAGTCGAATAAATTATTTTCTTTGAGCAATAGGAATAAAATGTCCACCTTATCCTATAAATTTCCCTGATCACTCTCATGTTGAAACCAACCTCTTCTGGATTCCCAAAATACCCACGGGAATTAATTCAGTGCTCCAGCAACATTGAAATTGGATTTTTCAATTTCTAAAATTGATTAGGCAACTCCTTTGACCCCAAACTTTTTGTTCCATCTCAAGGTATTGTGTTAGTTTTATGTGCCAAGTTTTGTTCAAAACAAAACTCCTTTGGTACTAAAAGAAAAATGCAAAATAGAGCAAATAAAAGAAAAAAGGGGGGGGGAAGGTCAGAGGTCAGAGAGAGAGAGAGAGAGAAAGCCCCACTGTCCCCTTTGGGCCTAGGCCCACATCCACCAGCCGGCCCAGCCCCCCGCACCGGACACCCCCGCCTCCCTGTTCCTTGGTTGCGCACCGCTACAGGCACGGTTGCCAACGGACTCCCTCGCCGGTGACGCCCCCGCGCGGATAAGGTAGCCTCGCGCCCCCTCGAGCTCCCCCTCTATCTCATCCACTCACCTACTCGTCCCCACGCCGTCTCCTCTCGGCCCTCCCCCAGATCCACCGCTCCCCTTTCCCTCAGCTTCGCTGTGGAGAGGAGACCGACGCGGTCGCCGCCGTGCCTCGCCCGTCCTCGCGGCCACCGAGCCCCGTTCGCCTCGCCACCGTGCCTATCAGCTCTGCCGCTGTCAACTACCTCGTCCCCATCCACGAGCGCAAGTCGGGGGCATCGCAGGCAGCGGATCGAGCCGCCCTCCTTTCGGCACTGCTCCGGTGATCCCCTTCGACTCCGGCTACACCTTCTACTGCTACTAACCTTCCAGGGGCTTTACGTAGCCGCCCGGTGAGCCTCGCCTCTCTTCCCTCCGTCTTCCTACCATTGTCGCGCCCGTAGGTGCCGTTCCCCACATGTCCGAGCTCGCCTCCGCCGAGCTCATCGCCGGCCACGTTCCGGTGATCGAACGCCCGCGCAAGCGTGTCCATCATGTTCGCCCACACACGTGGACGCCGTACGTGCTCAGCACCGCTCATTTTGCTCGCCATTGCGCCGTTAGCGAGCTCGCCGTGCCTCGGGTCTCCGCCATCCATGTCGTCGGAGGTGACTCCGGCCATCCTAGCTCGGGTGACCACCCGCGTTGAACGCGGCGTTCTGCGCTTGTTCGAACACAAGTCACGGCACGTGATTTGGCGCTCTGTACCGTAAATCCGAGCCTCTCCAGCGAACTCGCCGCCGCGGAGAGCTTGCCGCCGCAGCTCCGGCGCCGGCCGCGGACGTGGCCGACCTGGGGCCACCCCCAGGGTCGCTGCCAGCGGGCCCCATGGCCCCCAGTTGACCGGGTTGGCCCAGTCAACTGCTGACTGGGCAGCCCAGTACCACTGACGTGTAGGCCCCACCACATATTTAAACTAATTAAAATGGTTTTATAACTAAAAGTAATTAGTTTAGCTAATTAGTCACTGACATGTGGGGCCCAACTACTAATTAACACCCTATTATTTTAAAATAACCCACTATTAGCCCTTTGCCCATGACATGCGGGACCCGCTGATCAGTTTGACCTGGTCAGCGAGTCTGTTGACTGCTGACGTCATCAGCACGTCATGCTGACGTCATTTTATCTTTTCTGTTAATTTAAATAAACCTAGAAAATGGTTTAATCTTTGAAAATTCATAGAAAACAAACCGTAACTCGGATGAAAATGTTTTCTACATGAAAGTTGCTCAGAAAAATCCAACGAATCCGAATGCGTGGTCCGTTTATAGGTCAAATGCCCCTAACTATCTGAACATGGAACTTTCCCCCTCCGGTCATCTGACTGACACAGGTCCAGAACCAGGAATACATTCCCGGTTGACTTCCCCCTTCGTCGGTATCGTGTAGCCCCGCGGTAGAACACGTCTAGCTCTGCCTATGGTCCTGTTATGCACTTGCTTGCTATGTATTTACTGTCTCTCCCCCCTCTTCTCTTCGGTAGACCCCGAGACCGATGCCGCCCCTGTGAACGACTACGTCGATGACGACCCCTCCTTGCCAGAGCAACCAGGCAAGCCCCCCCCCTTGATCACCAGATATCGCCTATTCTTCTCTATACTGCTTGCATTAGAGTAGTGTAGCATGTTACTGCTTTCCGTTAATCCTATTCTGATGCATATCCTGTAATTGTTGCTACAGTCATTGATACCTTACCTGCAATCCTAAATGCTTAGTATAGGATGCTAGTTTATCATCATTGGCCCTACATTCTTGTCAGTCTGCCTTGCTATACTATTGGGCCGTGATCACTCGGGAGGTGATCACGGGTATATACTATACATATATACATACTACAGATGGTGACTAAAGTCAGGTCAGCTCGTTGAGTACCCGCAAGTGATTCGGATAAGGGGGCTGAAAGGACAGGTGGCTCCATCCCGGTAGAGGTGGGCCTCGGTTCCCGACGGCCCTCGACTGTTACTATGTGGCGGAGCGACAGGGTAGGTTGAGACCACCTAGGCGAGAGGTGGGCCTGGCCCTGGTCAGCGTTCGCGGTTGCTTCTTAATAACACGCTTAATGAGATCTTGGTATTTGATCTGAGTCTGGCCACTGGCCTATACGCACTAACCAAGTACGTGGGAAAGATATGGGCACTCGACGTCGTGGTATCAGCCGAAGCCTTCTAGACGTCAGCGACTGAGCGGCGCACGCCGGATTGGAACGTAAGCATGCTCTTGTATTAAGGGGGCTAGTTCTGCTTTCGGCTGCCCACGCAACATGCAGGTGTGCAATGGGCGATGGGCCCAGACCCCTGTGCCATAGGAGTTAGACCGGCGTGCTGACCTCTTTGTTAGGCCTAGGTGGGGCTGCGACGTGTTGATCTTCCGAGGCCGGGCATGACCCAGGAAAGTGTGTCCGGCCAAATGGGATCGAGCGTGTTGGGTTATGTGGTGCACCCCTGCAGGGAAGTTAATCTATTCGAATCGCCGTGATCTTCGGTAACAGGACGACTTGGAGTTGTACCTTGACCTTATGACAACTAGAACCGGATACTCAATAAAACACACCCTTCCAAGTGCCAGATACAACCTGGTGATCGCTCTCTAACAGGGAGACGAGGAGAGGATCGCCGGGTAGGATTATGCTATGCGATGCAACTTGGAGGACTTCAGTCTACTCTCTTCTTCATGCTGCAAGACGGAGGCTGCCAGAAGCGTAATCTTCGATAGGATTAGTTATCCCCCTCTTATTCTGGCATTCTGCAGTTCAGTCCACTGATATGGCCCTTTACACATATACCCATGCATATGTAGTGTAGTTCCTTGCTTGCGAGTACTTTGGATGAGTACTCACGGTTGCTTTCTCCCCCCTTTTCCCCCTTTCCTTTCTTTCTGGTTGTCGCAACCAGATGCTGGAGTCCAGGAGCCAGACGCCACCGTCGACGACGACTCCTACTACACCGGAGGTGCCTACTACTACGTGCAGCCCGCTGACGACGACCAGGAGTAGTTAGGAGGATCCCAGGCAGGAGACCTGCGCCTCTTTCGATCTGTATCCCAGTTTCTCCCCCCTTTTCCCCCTTTCCTTTCTTTCTGGTTGTCGCAACCAGATGCTGGAGTCCAGGAGCTAGACGCCACCGTCGACGACGACTCCTACTACACCAGAGGTGCCTACTACTACGTGCATCCCACTGACGACGACCAGGAGTAGTTAGGATGATCCCAGGCAGGAGACCTGCGCCTCTTTCGATCTGTATCCCAGTTTGTGCTAGTTTTCTTAAGGCAAACTTGTTTAACTTATGTCTGTACTCAGATAATGTTGCTTCCGCTGACTCGTCTATGATCGAGCACTTGTATTCGAGCCCTCGAGGCCCCTGGCTTGTATTATGATGCTTGTATGACTTATTTATGGTTTAGAGTTGTGTTGTGATATCTTCCCGTGAGTCCCTGATCTTGATCATACACATTTGCATGCATGATTAGTATACGATTGAATCGGGGGCGTCACAACTTCATATCTCTCAACTCGGGTATTTGCTTGAAATATTAACTTCAATCTCTGGATCATCTCATATGGTCCATGACATTCAAAAACGTCTTTGAAGTCCCGATTCTAAGTCATTAAGCATGGTGCACTAAACTATCAAGTAGTCATCATATTGAGCTAGCCAAACGTTCATAACGTCTGCATCTGCTCCTGCAATAGGTCTGTCACCTAGCAGTGCATTAAGGACATAATTCTTCTGTGCAGCAATGAGGATAAACCTCAGATCACGGATCCAATCCGCATCGTTGCTACTAACATCTTTCAACTTTGCTTTCTCGAGGAACGCATTAAAATTCAACGGAACAATAGCACGAGCCATCTATCTACAACAAACATAGATAAGCAAAATACTATCAGGTACTAAGTTCATGATAAATTTAAGTTCAATTAATCATATTACTTAAGAATTCCCACTTAGACAGACATCTCTCTAGTCATCTAAGTGATCACGTGATCCAAATCAACTAAACGATAACCGATCATCACGTGAGATGGAGTAGTTTTCAATGGTGAACATCACTATGTTGATCATATCTACTATATGATTCACGCTCGACCTTTCGGTCTTCGTGTTCCGAGGCCATATCTGCATATGCTAGGCTCGTCAAGTTTAATCTGAGTATTCTGCGTGTGCAAAACTGGCTTGCACCCGTTGTAGATGGACGTTGAGCTTATCACACCCGATCATCACGTGGTGTCTGGGCACGACGAACTTTGGCAACGGTGCATACTCAGGGAGAACACTTCTTGATAATTTAGTGAGAGATCATCTTAAAATGCTACCGTCAATCAAAGCAAGATAAGATGCATAAATGATAAACATCACATGCAATCAATATAAGTGATATGATATGGCCATCATCATCTTGTGCTTTTGATCTCCATCTCCGAAGCACCGTCATGATCACCATCATCACCGGCGCGACACCTTGATCTCCATCATAGCATCGTTGTCGTCTGGCCAACTATTGCTTCTATGACTATCGCTACTGCTTAGTGATAAAGTGAAGCAATTACAGGGCGTTTGCATTTCATACAATAAAGCGACAACCATATGGCTCCTGCCAGTTGCCGATAACTCGGTTACAAAACATGATCATCTCATACAATAAAATATAACATCACGTCTTGACCATATCACATGCCCTGCAAAAACAAGTTAGACGTCCTCTACTTTGTTGTGGCAATTTTTACGTGGCTGCTACGGGCTGAGCAAGAACCATTCTTACCTACACATCAAAACCACAATGATAGTTCGTCAAGTTAGTGCTGTTTTAACCTTCGCAAGGACCGGGCGTAGTCACACTCGGTTCAACTAAAGTGGGAGAAACTGACACCCGCCAGCCACCTGTGTGCAAAGCACATCGGTAGAACTAGTCTCGCGTAAGCGTACGCGTAATGTCGGTCCAGGCCGCTTCATCCAACAATACCGCCGAACCAAAGTATGACATGCTGGTAAGCAGTATGACTTGTATCGCCCACAACTCACTTGTGTTCTACTCGTGCATATAACATCAACGCATAAAACCTAGGATCGAATGCCACTGTTGGGGAATGTAGTAATTTCAAAAAAAAATCCTGCGCACACACAAGATCATGGTGATGCATAGCAACGAGAGGGGAGAGTGTTGTCCACGTACCCTCGTAGACCGTAAGCGGAAGCGTTATGACAACGCGGTTGATGTAGTCGTACGTCTTCACGATCCGACCGATCCAAGCACTGAACGTACGGCACCTCCGTGTTCTGCACACGTTCAGCTCGATGACGATCCCCGGACTCCGATCCAGCACGGTGTCGGGGATGAGTTCCGTCAGCACGACGGCGTGGTGACGGTGATGATGTTCTACCGATGCAGGGCTTCGCCTAAGCACCGCTACGATATGACCGAGGTGGAATATGGTGGAGGGGGGCACCACACACGGCTAAGGAACGATCACGATGATCAACTTGTGTGTTATGGGGTGTCCCCTTGCCCCCGTATATAAAGGAGCAAGGGAGGGGGTGGCCGGCCTAGGAGGAGGCGCACCAAGGAGGAGTCCTACTCCCACCGGGAGTAGGATCCCCCCCCTTCCAAGTAGTAGGAGTAGGAGTGAAGGAAAGGGGGAAGATAAGACAAGGAAGGAGGGGGCACAGCCCCTCCCCTAGTCCAATTCGGACTAGGCCTTGGGGGGGGGGGGCGCCCAGCCTCTCCTCTCTCTTTCCCCTAAAGCCCAATAAGGCCCATATACTCCCCGGCGAATTCCCGTAACTTTCCGCTACTCCGAAAAATACCTGAATCACTCAGAACCTTTTCGAACTCCGAATATAGTCGTCCAGTATATCGATCTTTACGTCTCGACCATTTCGAGACTCCTCGTCATGTCCCCGATCTCAGCCGGGACTCCGAACTCCTTCGGTACATCAAAACTCATAAACTCATAATATAACTGTCATCGTAACGTTAAGCGTGCGGACCCTATGGGTTCGAGAACTATGTAGACATGACCTAGAATTGTTTCCGGTCAATAACCAATAGCGGAACCTGGATGTTCATATTGGCTCCTACATATTCTACGAAGATCTTTATCGGTCAAACCGCATAACAACATACTTTGTTCCCTTTGTCATCGGTATGTTACTTGCCCGAGATTCGATCGTCGGTATCCAATACCTAGTTCAATCTCGTTACCGGCAAGTCTCTTTACTCGTTCCGTAATACATCATCCTGCAACTAACTCATTAGTTGCAATGCTTGCAAGGCTTAAGTGATGTGTATTACCGAGAGGGCCCAGAGATACCTCTCCGACAATCGGAGTGACAAATCCTAATCTCGAAATATGCCAATCCAACATGTACCTTCGGAAACACCTGTAGAGCTCTTTTATAATCACCCAGTTACGTTGTGATGTTTGGTAGCACAAAAAGTGTTCCTTCGGTAAACGGGAGTTGCATAATCTCATAGTCATAGGAACATGTATAAGTCATGAAGAAAGCAATAGCAACATACTAAACGATCAAGTGCTAAGCTAACGGAATGGGTCAAGCCAATCACATCATTCTCCTAATGATGTGATCCCGTTAATCAAATGACAACCCATGTCTATGGCTAGGAAACATAACCATCTTTGATCAACGAGCTAGTCTAGTAGAGGCATACTAGTGACACTCTGTTTGTCTATATATTCACACATGTATTATGTTTTCAGTTAATACAATTCTACCATGAATAATAAACATTTATCATGAAATAAGGAAATAAATAATAACTTTAATATTGCCTCTAGGGCATATTTCCTTCAGAGTGTACAGCGGTAGTACAAGGAGGTGCCTTGAGACATTCCAATCTCTATTTTTGTGCAGATCAACTAAAATTAAGCACCCCAGTTTGCAGAAATGCTTAAACCTTAACAATGGGACAAGTTGATGAAAAATATACTAACAAAGAGAAGCACTTTCTTTATCTACATCGTAAATGAAATGATAGAGAGGACACTCGCTCTATTTTAACTATATTATTACTTCATTTTATCAGTGACACTAGGGTCGAGCATGTGGAAAACGAGGTGTACCTTGCATCACAAGGATGGAGGCCGGGGGTGCTTAGACTGAGATGCTGAAGCTGGCTCTTTCAGTCCCTATCTTCCCCCCTGATGTTTCTGTGGTAGCATTTGGGTTGTAATCCAAACTTGGTCGAGCTGGTGCTGCGTCCCCCCTACCCTCCTAGCTTATGTGGCGAACTTGTCTCCTGCTAGTACTCAATCCGTTCTAGTAGTAGTTGCATAACTACCTGTTTACACTAAGATGTTGTCGGATAATGGTTCTCTATGGTTGGGTTTCTTTAATGAAATCGGAGGAAACCCCCTCTTTCGATATATAAAAAAATCAGTGGCACTAGCAGTGCCAAAACATTGCCTCAAATTAATAGTGCCACTAGATTAAAGTGCAGAATAATGACATTACTGCTTTATCATGGCAGTGCCAAAACAGTAGCACAAGAGCAGACTCAACATGCAGGATCTTTGGCAAACGGTCAGACCAAAAAGGAACATACCTCGTGATGGGAACCATATCTATAGTCAACGCCATCGTAGAAGGGATGACACCAGTTACCAATATGGATGATTCAATTCATGGGACCTTTTGGTGGAGTTCACCTAAAATGAAGCAATGTCCCATGAGCTAGCAGCTTCTTCTTCTTTTTTAAGAAAAGGGCTCCAGCCCCGGTTCCATTTCCATCAGAAAACGAAACCCATAGAGCTTCTTCTTCATTAGTTGCAATAAAATTGAGCAACATCAAGGTTGGTTGTGAAGCTCCTAGAATATTCAACTATAATTTGGATACCATTTGTGCAGTTCGACTAAGATCGAGCGTGAAATGTATATCTTTGTTTGCACAAAAAAGGTGGAAAGGAGGGTGACTAACAAGTGATGAAACATGCATCAAATGCAAAGAAGCATGTTCCTTATCTGAATGGCAATCCTACAAGGAGAGTAGCAATTTCTAAAGCAGCATCATTGCTATATATTAGTGTGGGCATTAGGATTAACTATGACAACCGTTAAATACAACATTACTTCAATGGTGTCATTGCTTCAAATTACCAGCCACATTACATTAACAACTGCTATAGAGTCGGTATTTGGGCATGGGAGAGTAGGCGGACCAGGACAGTTGCATTTCTAACGAAAAGAAGCAACTTATCTTAATGGGAAATTTAGCAGGACAAGAAAAAAGTGCCATTGATTCATATTACTGGAGGCATTACATTGAAAACAACATTGGTTTAACGTGTCCTTACTTTTAACAGTGCACTACATTTTACCAGTGACATTACATAAGAGTGGCTCGGGGCAACAAACATCAGAACAGGATATCTTGGTTGGTCCCATTTTTGTTCGGTATAGCCACCTTATACTGTGTGAGGCTAGCAAACCTAGTGCTGGACTTACTCTGTTAACTTGTCCCCCAGTCCCCACTTTCTTTCCTTTTTCAACCAATAGATCAGGTTTATATTGAGTTTGTACCACGTTTCCCTTTATTTCCCTATTAAACCTAGAGATCAGTTGGATAGCCAGTCTCTGCTACTTTTCGCCCCCATTATTTCCTCTTTTGACCAAGTCCTAGATTCATGTAACAAATCTTCCCCCACCCCCACCACTTTTCTTCCTTGTTTCAACCAAGTTGTACTAGATTCGAGTGCATGAACTAGTTTTACCTCTTAACAGTAAAAATGTAGGTGGTTTTCGAACAGCAGATCGATCCTATCTACGAGTGGGCCTGAGAAATAGTAAAAGATACAAATGCAGCGACGTCAGGAGCTCGGGAAGTAGAGCAAGGCCGGTTTCGAAGGAAGTTATACCCGAGGGTCGCTGGGATGTCGCTAGGTGGGCGGCGGGAGGCCGGATCTGCCCACACTACGACAACGAGGAAGAAGGGGTCGAAGGCCCTCCCTAGCCAGCAATGCTTGGGAGAGAATGGCAAAGCAAGATGATCGGGACACGCCGACAGTGGGTAAGAGCCGTCGCCAAGGATGACCGCGTGAACATTGCACCTTCTCACCTTCCCCAACGGACAGGATCCGGCTGGATCTGTGACCTTTGGTGAGAAGAGAGAGAGAGAGAGAGAGAGAGTGGCCACCGTTGTCGTGTTTAGATCTGGAGAGGATGAGACAGTGTGAAGAGAGCAACACTAGAAAGAAAGCGCGGAGGCTCCTGCCTATATAGTGGAGTACTAGTTTTCTTTTGTCTATGGGAGCCGTCTTGACCTCGTCAATGACTATCGAGAAGTCTTCATGCACGTGCCCCGTAGGCGCAATTGTGGTCATTTTAATCTGAAGCACTGGATTATAACATATAACACGAAAAAAATGCCACATGACAAGAAATCATAACCTCACTGCCCAACGGAGACAACATGAATCCCGACGGACAAACTAGACGAGGATCAAAGCTCAAATTAAAGATAAACTAATAGAAAAGGGGTCCATCAATAGATTTCCTCATTAATATAGCCGGCTGGACCTAGATGGCAGCCGAGTAGTCTTCGTGCATGTGCCCCCAATGACTAGCCCCTTGGAGGAACTCACTTGTCGCTGTTTAACACTCACAGTGATCCGAAGCACATGACACCTAATTTTGCGAGATGGCAAGAAACCTTTTTTTAGGTTTATCACCAGAACTACAGCCCCGTACAACACAGCCTGCGTGATATGTAGACGATAGACAATGTAGGCGTGTCTGCTGGAGTCTAGTCACATGCATGGACGAACTGATCTTCCGTGTCTTGCAGGGATAGTCCAGGCACCAATGTATGTATAACACTTCTCTAGTACTATCGCTCGTCTCTCTCTTCTATTAACTCACCCGACTTTCGGGGCCGGAGAGTGTGCCTATGGTCGGTTATCAATTGTGGTCCCACATGTGTGTGCAAGCGCAATATGACGCGCGTTCCATTCGGAGAGAGGCGTGCCAGACCGACCAACGGTCTGGGGTGTGACGCGAGTGCGGCGGGCGTGCTGTATACTCCGTACATGTGTACCGCTGTTTTCTTGAGGCTTTGCTCCATGGCGCAATCCATGGATACAAAATTAGTATACTGTAATATTTAAAAGTCGAGGGTGGGGCTTTTCCCGCGTGGTAGGTGGGGCAGTTCCGCCTAGTCGGTTCAACAGAGACGCGAGAAGATGAGGGAGTAGGCTGCTACAAACATAGGGCTGTGTGATTTGACAGCGAGTTATTGCTGGACAGGTGGGGCCCCGTGATTTGACTTGCCATTATCATTTTAACTGCGGCGCTACAACCGGCGTGAGTCTCCTGATTCCTGACCACCACCATACAGGTGCCTCTCTCAATGCTCCACCATGTAGAGGCTGGCTCTTGCATGGGAGCCCACTCCTCCACTTTTTCCTTGCCTCTTTCCTCCACATATGCAAAAATGCCATGTAAAGCGGGCTTATAACCCACTATTGTACTTACTTGCTCCTACAGGTGCTAAGCCTGCCACATAGGCATAAAGTCTGACGTGGCAAGTTAATTAAGAAGAGAGAGACTAGTTTGGTGACCCAAGGAAGAAACGATGCTAAGCGCGTGTACCTAGGTGAAAAGACAATTTTGACACTATAGCTAATTAAATGAAGAAAACTTAGCAACAAAAAACTAAGCACCTATGCATTGGGGACTTGAGTTGCTAAGCCATTTAATGCCCTTAGCACCTCATCTAAGCACCATTTCATTGGAAGAGGTCACTCCTTGGCAAATGCAATAAATACTACGAAGAAAGTGATAGAGAGAAGTAAAAAAATACTCTTATAGCCCACCTTATAGCTAACCTTGTTGTAGTATGAGTGACTAAGTGATGACTATATATGACATGCCAACATCAGATAGCCTAAGGCACCGTGTTAAATCTCCAAGGGCGCGACCGCGCGAGTGAGGCGATGGTCGTGGTAGACGCGACCATGATACGGGCTGCTGGCAGCCCTTGGATCTGAGATCGAACAGTCACAAGCTAAGTTGCTGAAAATTTGCAGAATAACCCTCCAGCATAGGATATTCACCCATAGGTCTAGAATTACACCATGCAACCATTCGATCTCAGATCGAAGGGCTCTCGGAAGCCCGTATCATGGGAGAATGGAAAGCTTCGTATCACCTGAAATTTTCCGACACTTGACATGACATCGAAAGCCATTTAATTGGGCGTCGAGTAGACATGACATCTAATTGGGCCCCCATAGTACTGTGCATGAATCCATTTATCCACCAGGAAAGCCACTACCCTACCGTTCGCACGCCCTACTCAGCATTTTTACAATCGAAAAACCGCTGGCAGTTCGCTCCTACTCGTCCCCGGACGTCCTTTAACATTATGGCAGTTCGCTCCTAGTCGTCCCATCCTTTCACATTACGACAGTTACACTAATCCTAACCCTCCTCCCAAATGCATGGCGTCCCAAATCTCCATGATCAGCGGTGAGTAAAAGGTTAGAACCATTACCGACGATGAGTTCGACATCATCTACACCCGTTCTTCTGCGACGGTGAAAGGATGCCTTGCTCGCTTCAGACACATGTTCGAAAAATCAAATGATGAGTGGGTCACTGGGCTAGATGTTGAGTACACCACAACCCTGGACGAAGAGAAGAATCTAAAGGAGGAAGAGAAGATGATGCCCGCCATGATCTAGGTTTGCGTGCATGACTTATGCTTGGTCTACCACATATGCCATGTCGACGTTGAGTGCAAGGAATTTAAGAACTTCCTCAAGTGCGGCCTAGTCAAATTCGTTACTATAGACTTTACGAACAATAGAATAGTCCTGGGTCGGATAGACCTTGTTGTAGGCAACCCCTTCGACCTCTAGAAGAATGGGTTGGTGCCTTCCCATGATCATCCTTCAATGCTCACCTTGGCAGGAGCCATGGTTCATCCTTCGTACGGTAAACTGAAGAAACCTCTGCGCACGTTTCATCATGCATGGCAGTGGAATGTACTAGATATAGGCCACGTCCAGTACGCTGCAATGGATGGCTACCTTTGTTTCAATATCTACAAGGGTTGGATGAAGAGCAAGAGCCAAGTGTGCGGTTCAAGCAAAGAAGTATCGACCAAGAGGAAGAGGGACAAGGACGAAGTCGAGGACGTGGACGAGGACTCCGGGTAAGGTGGCAGTGTCATTGCTCATGGTGGTTCTAATGCAGTGTCTACCGGATTAGTTGCTTGGTTTAATTTCAGGTGTGCTTAGTTTTATTTGAGGGGTGTGTTGTGCTGAGCCCCCAGCAGAACTATGTTATGTTTCTTCTCATTACTTTAACTCTTCAGTACGTACATACTAGTATTTCTTATAGTTCATTTTTTAGTTGGCATAGTACTACCACTCGTTTCTTCACATTATATACATACAATATATATGGCCAACATCATATAGCCAGCAGTTTAGTTGTCAAAGAATTTCAAGGTGCTTAGTTTTGTCAAAGAATTTTAGGGTGCTTAGTTTTATTTGAGGGGTGTGTTATGCTGGACACCATTATTGTGACTCAAATCTCTTTTGCCATGTTATAATGACATAAATACCGATGGACCAACATGCCAGCTCTCCTTCTATCTCACTACAGTAAAATAAAGTGTGGGGCCTAGTTGATCCCAGTAGAGTTCTTATTTTCCTGTAAAATTATTCGCTTGGTTACTCCTAACAAGCGGGGCCGCACTTATCATTGTGAGAATCGGCTTATTTTTGTCATGTAACATGGTCAACGGGTTTGACGTGAAAATAACAATGTCTAATGGCATTTTGAGCAAACATCTAACTTAATGATGGCATTTTTGAGATATCTAATTGCATTTTTGAGCAGGCATCTCACGGATCGATGGCATTTTTGAGTAGTTGTAACTTCTAATGGCAAAACTGAGTAGTGATACACAACTAGTGGCATAAATAATAAGAACCCAAGAATTAAATAGGTATGCTAATTTCTTTAATAGAATTTAGCACCCCATTTAAGCACATACTAGCTTTTTTGATAGTACTATATGCATAATTTGGCAACGAGCGCTCTCTATATGTACCACCTTTTATCTTTAATTTCATCTTGTTAGTTTTGCTCCATGGCGCAATCCATCGATACTTGTGATGCCCGGATAATTAAGCTACAGTGATCCCACGCTAATGGTGCCACGTCACCACAGTTACTGCTGCTAATCTATTGTTAGATCAAAACCGGTCCAAAATTCAAATTCAAAGTTTGGTAAATAATGAAAATATTCAAACATTAAAATAAAAATGTTCGGGTTGTACTAAACATTACATAGATAAATATGGTGTAGTAAACACATTTTTATAAAAGGCCTAAATAATTTAAAATGATTTAAAACAGAAAAGTAAGTAAACAAAAGAAAAGAAAATACGAAATAGAAAAACTAAACTAACAAAAAAAACAAAGAGAAAGCACCCACCTGCTGGGCCAAGTGGCCCAGCTGGCCACAGCCGTCCGAACGGGCCGGCCCATGCACCCACCCGGCCCAGCTAGGCCACCCAACCCACCGAGTCGCCTTCCCCCTTCACTGCTCCTCCGACCGCACCGTGACAGTGCCGCGCCCCGCCGCACCACCTCGCCGTCGAGGGCGATGAGGATAAGTCCTCCACCGAGGCCGCTCCCGAGATATTTCTCCCGCACTCGCCCGCTCACTTCCCTCGCCCACTCTGCCTCTTCCTCTCCCCCTCATTCCCCATCGACGCACGAGTGCCATCACCGCCGTCCTCCGTTGGTGTCGCGGCCACCGGCGGCCCCGCGCCCGCTGACCTTGTCGGTGAGCTCCGCCCGGGTCGACTCCTTCGTCTGGTGGCCTCGGCTGGAGCTCGGAGGCGCTGCAGCATCGGATCCCCTTCGTCCCCATCTCCGGCTGCCGTCGATCTTCTTCGTCTCCGGCGCCGCCCCTGCAGCTCCTAAACCGCCATCGAGCCTCCTTGTGTGCTCCACGGTGAGCTCTCCTTCCTCTTCGCTCTCTTCTCCTCGCCCCAACGTGCTCGTAGTCACCGCCTCGTACGTGCCCGAGCCCATCACCGCGGGAGCTCATCGCCGACGAGCTTCCGGCGACCAAATGGTCCCGCTCCAGTGCCCGTTTGGCTCGCCCGCGCACGTAGAGCCTGCCTAGCCTCTTCTTTTGCTCCATAGCACGCTGCTCCGCCGTCTCCGACATCCACCCGTACGAGTCGCCGCCTCCGCTACTCGCCGGCGTGGTTCCGGTCATCCCCGAGACCAAGCCGTAGCTCCATGCGACGTGCGACGTCGTTAGCTTTCGAACGGGAGTAGCCACACCCGTTTTGGGCCACCGTGGCGAAATCCCGAGGCTCGCCGGCGCCCTCCGCCGTGTTTTGGCTCGCCGAAGCCAACTCCGGCACTGCATCCGACGTGGCTGACCTGGGGCCACCCCCAGGGTCGCTGCCAACGGGCCCCACGGCCCCCGGTTGACTGGGTTGACTCAGTCAACTGCTGACTGGGCAGCCCAGTGGCACTGACATGCGGGTCCCACCGCGTAATTAAATTAATTAAAATGATTTTTGTAAATGAACTTAATTAGTTAGTTTAATGGGTCACTGACATGTGGGGCCCATCTGTTAATTAACTCTGTTTAATTAAAATAAACCTCTGTTTGCCCCTCTGTCTATGACAAGTGGGACCAACTGGTCAGTTTGACCAGTCAGCGGGTCAGTTGACTGCTTACCTCACCCTGACATCTTGATGATGTCATAATGAATTTATAATAATACTAATTCTAGAAAATGTTTTAATCTTTGAAAATTCATATAAATTAAACCGTAGCTCGGATGAAAAAGTTTTCTACATGAAAGTTGATCAGAACAACGAGACGAATCCGGATATGCAGCCCATTCATCCGCCACACGTCCCTAGCATAGTGAACCTGCAACATTTCACCTCCAGGTTCATCTGTCCAAGAACACGCAACACCGGGGATACTATCCCGGATGTTTCCCCCCTTCACCGGTATCACCTCAGACCACATTAGAACACGTCTAGCTCTGCTTGTTGTCCTGATATGCATCTGTTTGCATGGTATTCATTGTTTCTTCCCCCTCTTCTCTCTGGTAGACTACGAGACCGACGCTGCTGCTACCCAGTACGACTACGGAGTTGATGACCCCTCTCTCTTGCCAAAGCAACCAGGCAAGCCCCCCCCCCTTGATCACCAGATATCGCCTATTCTTTTCTATACTGCTTGCATTATAGTAGTTTAGCATGTTACTGTTCGGTTACTCCTATTCTATTGCATAGCCTGTCATTGTTGCTACAGTCATTGATACCTTACCCACAATCCTAATTGCTTAGTATAGGATGCTAGTTTATCATCATTGGCCCTACATTCTTGTTAGTCTGCCTTGCTATACTATCGGGCCGTGATCCCTCGGGAGGTGATCACGGGTATATACTATACATATACATATACTATACAGATGGTGACTAAAGTCGGGTCAGCTCGTTGAGTACCCGCAAGTGATTCGGATATGGGGGCTGGAAGGACAGGTGGCTCCATCCCGGTAGAGGTGGGCCTGGGTTCCCGACGGCCCCCAACTGTTACTTTTAGGCGGAGCGACAGGGCAGGTTGAGACCGCCTAGGAGAGAGGTGGGCCTGGCCCTGTTCGGCGTTCGCGGATACTTAATACGGTTAACGAGATCTTGGTATTTGATCTGAGTCTGGCTACTGGCCTATATGCACTAACCAACTACGCGGGAACAATTATGGGTACTCGACGTCGTGGTATCAGCCGAAGCCTTCTTGACGTCAGCGACTGAGCGGCGCGCGCCGGGTTGGACTGCGTTAACGCAACTTCCTTTGTAATGGAGGTTGCTAGGTCTGCTCACCGGCCGCGTACGCAACATGCAGGTGTGCAATGGGCGATGGGCCCACACCCCTGCGCGCATAGGATTTAGACCGGCGTGCTGACTTCTCTGTTGTGCCTAGGTGGGGCTGCGACGTGTTGATCTTCCAAGGCCGAGCATGACCCAGGAAAGTGTGTCCGACCAAATGGGATCGAGCGTGTTGGGTTATGTGGTGCACCCCTGCAGGGAAGTTAATCTATTCGAATAGCCGTGATCTTCGGTAACAGGACGACTTGGAGTTGTACCTTGACCTTATGACAACTAGAACCGGATACTTAATAAAACACACCCTTCCAAGTTCCACAGACAACCCGGTGATCGCTTTTCCACAGGGCGACGAGGGGAGGATCGCCGGGTAGGATTATGCTATGCGATGCTACTGGAGATGCTACATGGAGATGCTACTTGGAGATGCTACTTGGAGGACTTCAGTCTACTCTCTTCTACATGCTGCAAGACGGAGGCTGCCAGAAGCGTAGTCTTTGATAGGACTAGCTATCCCCCTCTTATTCTGGCTTTCTACAGTTCAGTCCACTGATATGGCCTCCTTACACATATACCCATGCATATGTAGTGTAGTTCCTTGCTTGCGAGTACTTTGGATGAGTACTCACGGTTGCTTTCTCCCCCCTTTTCCCCCTTTCCTTTCTTTCTGGTTGTCGCAACCAGATGCTGGAGTCTAGGAGCCAGATGCCACCGTCGATGACGACTCCTACTACACCGGAGATGCCTACTACTACGTGCAGCCCGCTGACGACGACCAGGAGTAGTTAGGAGGATCCCAGGTAGGAGGCCTGCGCCTCTTTTGATCTGTTTCCCAGTTTGTGCTAGCCTTCTTAAGGCAAATTGTTTAACTTATGTCTGTACTCAGATATTGTTGCTTCCGCTGACTCGTCTATGATCGAGCACTTGTATTCGAGCCCTCGAGGCCCCTGGCTTGTTTTATGATGCTTGTATGACTTATTTATGTTTTAGAGTTGTGTTGTGATATCTTCCCGTGAGTCCCAGATCTTGATCATACACATTTGCGTGCATGATTAGTGTATGATTGAATCGGGGGTGTCACAAGTTGGTATCAGAGCCGACTGCCTATAGGAATCCCCCTTCCAACTCCTTGGCCGAAGTCGAGTCTATACTTTACAAAACTTTTACTGACATGGTTGTGCGGCCCATGGGCCCACGTCGCCATTGGGTGGTATTAGGATCTTTTTCTCCTCGTCTATACTTTGGGACTCTGATCTCTCTTCTATTCGGGTTAAATGAATTTTGCTAAATCTAACATTAGGATCTCGTTATCACTTTCACCCGGAGAGCCCCTTATTACTGATGATTGTCTGCTGCACGTGAAGACCGTGAAGATACTCTCCGCTGTAACCCGAGAATTTGTGTCCGTTGCTTTTGCAATTCCCTACCACCGAAATATCCCTATGGATAAATACATACATCTGTCGTTCTTACTTTTGTTCCCAGTTGATCTTGTCATTGGAAGATACCCTGAAATTCTCTCTATTGATCCGAGAATACTTTGTGCCTACTGCCTTGCAGTTCCTTTCCACCTGAATACCCCTACGGATAATTTCTCGCCCTTATCGAGTATCCACTCATCCCCAGTTGTTCATGTGTTTCACAATGGTCTTTGAAATACTATTCGATCCTCCAAAATTCCTCAGTAGCTTATTGCTCTGCAATACTTGTCTGCTTGCATTATGGATGCTTTCCATATGTCTGGCGATATTCGTTAGTATCCTTAGACACCGTCATTTTGATCCTATTGATTCAACAGGAGTGCGAATGCACGCAATCATCAGTTGATCCTTTTAAATTATCTTTCTGGCCCAGACGTCATTTTGAACATGGGCTTGTTCTCGACCAATCAAATTGCCGTCGACTGTAACCCTAAGTCTGTTCAACTTATCCATCCTTAATCAGAGTGTTGCTTCTGATCCCTTGAATTTGAAATCATAATTCCTCTGCAATTGAGCTTTGAATTAGTCAGTTGTTTCTATAATCCAATGCCTTTGCATTATTTCTTCCTTTGATTATGCCGGTGCTCACATCAGCTTTGTTATGGACCATCAGATCCTTGTTGGATTCTAACTGACAACATCCTTCAGGTTCAATCACTTTGGAAGTTCTTTCCCTGATACATAATGCCATTGGTAAATCCTATCCCTTGATGTGGCCAACCATGCTCTGCTTTCGAGCTGGTGATATTTACTATTGAAGCTTGTGGTATATGTTTCCATGATGCCCCGATGGGTTGAACCTATGCCTTTCTTAATATGTGTGAACTCGAAAGTTTTCACGAGTCATACTCTTCTGGTATTTTGCCAGATAAAATTTCAACACTACAGCTTCGTCGAACGTGAGAAGTGAATGAAAGATTATACATTGAAGAAGTGGGAGTCGACCTTGAACCTTGTGTTCATGCCCATGGACACGATGTAGATCGTATCGTTAAAGTTTCTCTTAAATTAATTATTCCTTTGGTATAAGTTCTTATATCTGGGATCCGGCCTTTTGCAATCGTGGTTCTGACAATGTTCTCCTTTAAATACCATTTCTCGTGCCAGTTTAAGCACTTGTCTTCTGCAGAGCAATACCCTAGTCCAACATCTACTTTGATCTGTCGTCGAGTATTACCCCTTGGTATCTCGAGATTATCTTGGAACTGCATAACTTCTTATGAGTTCTTCATCAAGTGCTACCTTCCCACTGATTCCAATTTTTCACGGGCTCTGAGTTATTAAACACTCAAAGACACCGATAACTGGACCGAGTCCGCACTACGGTTCAACAACTCTCCAGTAAGCTTCTATAAGTACGAGTTTGTACCCGATCACGCCATTCCTAGCCTGTTTGGCTATATCATTGTCTTGAGGATTTCAAACTGTGCTACCTGGTCCTTATTCCAGGAGCACCAGTTTCGACGATGAGCTAAGCTTACGTCGATCTTCCTCGTCATACCATTTCTCCTTGACCAACAAACTTGATTTCGAGTTTGTGTCGTACCCATGGTTTCAATAACCTTTTGCTTCATCATTCCTTTGACTTGATGTCATCGCCAATTGATTACATCTTCATGAATTCTCTCGGCAAATTGTCGTGATCATCATCAACATTTTGACTCCTCCTAGGTTCCCAATGGAAGTCATGATGAGAAATACCATCCTTGCCCTTGATGATTTGTGTTATCATCGACGACATTCTTGCATTTCCGCAACACAAAACTTGTTCTAGTTTTGCGTTGTAACTTGAGTTCCTTTCTATCCAACTTATGTTATGATTCTACCGCGGAGTATTACCATCTTTGATGTCAAGAATGTTGTGAGGATTGCTCCACCTCTTCAGAATTCTTGCTATAATGATACTTCTTGCCATATCTGTTCATTCCTTGGTCCCCATGTTGTTTCTAACCGGAGAACCGACAATTGAACTATGATGTGCGATTTCAAAACTTCTAGCAACCCTGTTGCTTTAAAGTCAATGGCCGATAGTTTCATTCTAAGTCTTTTGGTTATCGAGTCACCATTCTAACATTGATCATGCTACCTAAACCCATACTTCGGGTGCATCTTTCAACCAATGTTTAATTGTGTATGTTTCCCTCGAGCATACATCATTATATCATTTGATCTGACGAATGTTGTCTCCTTGTTCCCATAATTGAGGAAATCCATCTTTTGGAAATCTTGTTGAATTGTCGCTGAGTCCATCAGCCGCCTCCTCATCCTCTCCTTGGTTTACTGATGAACTCTTGTTTTGGAACTCACTTCCATAGTTCATCTTCCGAGAATCTTACCACGTCATCTCAACAATTTGTGTTGCACCTTTCTTCTCCGGCATCCTGAGTCTGAGGTATCTCGACAGCAATCAGATCTGAATCTCGGTCAGATATGATGGTTGGAACATATTTGCAAGAGTTATAACATTGGTCCTTATATGACCCGGTAAGGTGATGTCATGCCTAGCACACCTGGCCGGAGGACCTATCATTATAATTCTTTTGCAAGGATAACCATTCTTCCTGGAGAAAATTGTAAGACTTATTCTATAAGTTGTTCCTGATGGATCCTTTGAGTTTCCAAAGTCTGATCTTCACCTGATGACCATGTCAATGCTATCTCGAAGCATGTCGGTTGTACTCTGATTTTCAACAAGAACATTTGAAGCCCAATGCTAAATGTTTCCTGCTCAATTATCCAAACACCGTTGTATGGGTAACGTCATGAAATTCTCTCCCCTCACCTAGAGGATTTTCTACGTTATATCCTATCGTGGATATCATGCTCTGCTTGTCCTTGGGAAGGATATACCCCTGAAATATGTGTTTAAACACATTTTTCCTTTCCATTGTTCTGTTTAACCTAATGATCACATTTTCCTTTCCATTGGTCTGTTTGACCTTTCTTGTGATCTATATAATCTAAGCAGTAATAATTCACTGCTTATGTAAACACCTCGATGTACAACTCTGTCAGTGAGACCCCGTTTCTACTGTTGATGACATTCCGGTAGCCACCGATGGACGAGAACTTTGCCTATTGGTCCGCCTCGTGCAACGAGCAGGAAAATGGTTCTCTTCGTCCCTCGCCCTTGGTACCAACGTTGTTACCGACATAACTGACAGGTTATTCTCTGGCATGCCTTGCTATCATAACCGTGCAAGATGTCACCGCTCTTTCAACGTTTAACCCACATGGTGGGCCCATAACCCACAGTTTCACAGGATCGAAACCTAACTCTCCTGTACACCCTAGTGTCAAAGTTATTCCTCACATTTGGCTTCGTATGTAATTCACGGGTCACCTTCCTAATGCTCTATTCTGGTATCAGACGCAATACTTACTCTCGTTGCTCCGAACCCCTTTCTCACTCCGGTTCAGACTTCGAGCAACTATCTATCCGCTTGGAACCTCTTATTGAACCTTCGTACCTTACTCTCGACATATTTTATTGGTTCAATTCGAGAGGTACTCTTATGCTCATTCATGGGTTAACCCCAGATTGTTTCCCTCATAAGCATCCTGCCGTAGCCGAGCTGCCCCTTACCTATTCGTAAGTACGATGGAGTTCCCGAAGCAAGGATGCCTACTTCATCATGATGATCGAAGCAGAGAAATGAAGACATCAACGAAAGGGATTAACTTCTTCGAGAAGAGCAACCAACGCCGAGAAGACCCGTTAGAATTTCGTAACCAATTCCCTTCCCCCTTACTCCCGCTCCTAAATCTCGGGACGAGATTTCTTGTAGTGGAGGAGAATTGTGACGCCCGAATAATTAAGCTACAGTGATCCCACGCTAATGGTGCCACGTCACCACGGTTACTGCTGCTAATCTATTGTTAGATCAAACCCGGTCCAAAATTCAAATTCAAAGTTTGGTAAATAATGAAAATATTCAAACATTAAAATAAAAATGTTCGGGTTGTACTAAACATTACATAGATAAATATGGTGTAGTAAACACATTTTTATAAAAGGCCTAAATAATTTAAAATGATTTAAAACAAAAAAGTAAGTAAATAAAAGAAAAGAAAATACGAAAGAGAAAAACTAAACTAACAAAAAAAACAAAGAGAAAGCCCCCCCCCTGCTGGGCCAAGTGGCCCAGCTGGCCTCAGCCGTCCGAACGGGCCGGCCCATGCACCCACCCGGCCCAGCCAGGCCACCCAACCCACCGAGTCGCCTTCCCCCTTCACTGCTCCTCCGACCGCACCGCGACAGTGCCGCGCCCCGCCGCACCACCTCGCCGTCGAGGGCGATGAGGATAAGGCCTCCACCGAGGCCGCCCCCGAGATATTTCTCCCGCACTCGCCCGCTCACTTCCCTCGCCCACTCCGCCTCTTCCTCTCCCCCTCGTTCCCCATCGACGCCCGAGCGCCATCACCGCCGTCCTCCATCGTTGTCACGGCCACCGGTGGCCCCGCGCCCGCTGACCTTGTCGGTGAGCTCCGCCCGGGTCGACTCCTTCGTCTGGTGGCCTCAGCTGGAGCTCGGAGGCGCTGCAGCATCGGATCCCCTTCGTCCCCATCTCCGGCTGCCGTCGATCTTCTTCGTCTCCGGCGCCGCCCCTGCAGCTCCTAAACCGCCACCGAGCCTCCTTGTGTGCTCCACGGTGAGCTCTCCTTCCTCTCCGCTCTCTTCTCCTCGCCCCAACGTGCTCGTAGTCGCCGCCTCGTACGTGCCCGAGCCCATCACCGCGGGAGCTCATCGCCGACGAGCTTCCGGCGACCAAATGGTCCCGCTTTAGTGCCCGTTTGGCTCGCCCGCGCACGTAGAGCCTGCCTAGCCTCTTCTTTTGCTCCGTAGCACGCTGCTCCGCCGTCTCCGACATCCACCCGTACGAGTCGCCGCCTCCGCTGCTTGCCGGCGTGGTTCCGGTCATCCCCGAGACCAACCCGTAGCTCCATGCGATGCGCGACGTCGTTAGCTTTCGAACGGGAGTAGCCACACCCGTTTTGGGCCACCGTGGCGAAATCCCGAGGCTCGCCGGCGCCCTCCGCCGTGTTTTGGCTCGCCGAAGCCAACTCCGGCACTGGCATCCGACGTGGCCGACCTGGGGCCACCCCCAGGGTCGCTGCCAACGGGCCCCACGGGCCCCAGTTGACTGGGTTGACTCAGTCAACTGCTGACTGGGCAGCCCAGTGGCACTGACATGCGGGTCCCACCGCGTAATTAAATTAATTAAAATGATTTTTGTAAATGAACTTAATTAGTTAGTTTAATGGGTCACTGACATGTGGGGCCCATCTGTTAATTAACTCTGTTTAATTAAAATAAACCTCTGTCTGCCCCTCTGTCTATGACAAGTGGGACCAACTGGTCAGTTTGACCAGTCAGCGGGTCAGTTGACTGCTTACCTCACCCTGACATCATGATGATGTCATAATGAATTTATAATAATACTAATTCCAGAAAATGTTTTAATCTTTGAAAATTCATATAAATTAAACCGTAGCTCGGATGAAAAAGTTTTCTACATGAAAGTTGATCAGAACGACGAGACGAATCCGGATACGCAGCCCGTTCGTCCGCCACGCGTCCCTAGCATAGTGAACCTGCAACATTTCACCTCCGGTTCATCTGTCCGAAAACACGGAACACCGGGGATACTTTCCCGGATGTTTCCCCCCTTCACCGGTATCACCTCAGACCGCGTTAGAACACGTCTAGCTCTGCTTGTTGTCCTGATATGCATCTGTTTGCATGGTATTTATTGTTTCTTCCCCCTCTTCTCTCTTGTAGACTACGAGACCAACGCTGCTGCTACCCAGTACGACTATGGAGTTGACGACCCCTCTCTCTTGCCAGAGCAACCAGGCAAGCCCCCCCCCTTGATCACCAGATATCGCCTATTCTTTTCTATACTGCTTGCATTAGAGTAGTGTAGCATGTTACTGTTTGGTTACTCCTATTCTGTTGCATAGCCTGTCATTGTTGCTACAGTCATTGATACCTTACCCGCAATCCTAATTGCTTAGTATAGGATGCTACTTTATCATCATTGGCCCTACATTCTTGTCAGTCTGCCTTGCTATACTATCGGGCCGTGATCCCTCGGGAGGTGATCACGGGTATATACTATACATATACATATACTATACAGATGGTGACTAAAGGCGGGTCAGCTCGTTGAGTACCCGCAAGTGATTCGGATATGGGGGCTGGAAGGACAGGTGGCTCCATCCCGGTAGAGGTGGGCCTGGGTTCCCGACGGCCCTCGACTGTTACTTTGAGGCGGAGCGACAGGGCAGGTTGAGACCGCCTAGGAGAGAGGTGGGCCTAGCCCTGTTCGGCGTTCGCGGAAACTTAATACGCTTAACGAGATCTTGGTATTTGATCTGAGTCTGGCTACTGGCCTATACGCACTAACCAACTACGCGGGAACAGTTATGGGCACTCGATGTCGTGGTATCAGCCAAAGCCTTCTTGACGTCAGCGACTGAGCGGCGCGCGCCGGGTTGGACTGCGTTAACGCAACTTCCTTTGTAATGGAGGTTGCTAGGTCTGCTCACTGGCCGTGTACGCAACGTGCAGGTGTGCAATGTGCGATGGGCCCAGACCCCTGCGCGCATAGGATTTAGACCGGTGTGCTGACCTCTCTGTTGTGCCTAGGTGGGGCTGCGACATGTTGATCTTCTGAGGCCGGGCATGACCCAGGAAAGTGTGTCCGGCCAAATGGGATCGAGCGTGTTGGGTTATGTGGTGCACCCCTGCAGGGAAGTTAATCTATTCGAATAGCCGTGATCTTCGGTAACAGGACGAATTGGAGTTGTACCTTGACCTTATGACAACTAGAACCGGATACTTAATAAAACACACCCTTCCAAGTTCCACAGACAACCCGGTGATCGCTTTTCCACAGGGCGACGAGGGGAGGATCGCCGGGTAGGATTATGCTATGCGATGCTACTGGAGATGCTACTTGGAGATGCTACTTGGAGGACTTCAGTCTACTCTCTTCTACATGCTGCAAGACGGAGGCTGCCAGAAGCGTAGTCTTCGATAGGACTAGCTATCCCCTCTTATTCTGGCTTTCTGCAGTTCAGTCCACTGATATGGCCTCCTTACACATATACCCATGCATATGTAGTGTAGTTCCTTGCTTGCGAGTACTTTGGATGAGTACTCACGGTTGCTTTCTCCCCCCCTTTTCCCCCTTTCCTTTCTTTCTGGTTGTCGCAACCAGATGCTGGAGTCCAGGAGCCAGATGCCACCGTCGACGACGACCCCTACTACACCGGAGGTGCCTACTACTACGTGCAGCCCGCTGACGACGACCAGGAGTAGTTAGGAGGATCCCAGGTAGGAGGCCTGCGCCTCTTTCGATCTGTATCCCAGTTTGTGCTAGCCTTCTTTAGGCAAACTTGTTTAACTTATGTCTGTACTCAGATATTGTTGCTTCCGCTGACTCGTCTATGATCGAGCACTTGTATTCGAGCCCTCGAGGCCCCTGGCTTGTATTATGATGCTTGTATGACTTATTTATGTTTTAGAGTTGTGTTGTGATATCTTCCCGTGAGTCCCTGATCTTGATCGTACACATTTGCGTGCATGATTAGTGTACGATTGAATCGGGGGCGTCACAATACTACTACTGTACAAAAGTATACATTTTTTAAAAGGCTAGAGGGCGGGGGTAGTCTAGCTTGGTCGGTTTCATGAGAGGCAAGGGCCTTTGTGATTTGACGGATCATTAGTGCTGGAAGGCGGGGCCTTCTAATTTGAATGCTCGTATAAATGTGCCGACGACCTGAGGAGGAGCAAAGAACCGTGAGGTATACTCAACTTTTCCACTGGAGTAGTACAATGATGGAGGAGCATGAAACACGGCAGCCCGGTGCCATATGACGATAAAAATGATCTTATTTGCTAGTCATCTCATTGTTAGCATTGTTTTATTCATGCCTCGCAGAGAACGTGACACGTGTGGCGAAACACCCGAAGCAAAAGAAGAAACACAGGAGAAAAAGAAGAAGGAAGATTATCACCCCCAAAAAAGAAGGAAAACGCACACACAAGTCTGGGGCGTTGCTCTCACTACATGAAGGGTTGCTGGCCATGGAGTCATAACTGCTTCTTCATCGCCTCCATGACCTCCATCTCCTTGCGCGTCTCCTCCGCCATCTTCTTCATTCTGTCCATGACACAGGATTTCTCGATGTGAGCCTTCATCATCTGTTCCACGGGCGCATTACGTACCTTGACAATAGCCGGGTGCTCGATGTGGAGCTTCGCCAACTCCTCCTTCTGTTCCAGGACGAGGGCCTGCAACATCTTCATCGAGGAACTACTATTATCATGTAGCTTCTTCCAGCCGTCATTCTTCTCCTTCAGCAGGTCGAGCTCGTGGCAGAGCTTCGCCTTGTCCCGCTTAAGTTGGAGGATTTCGCTGGTCGCCTTCTTCTCCGAGGCAATGCTCTTCTTCAGCGGCATCACCAAGCCGGTGGTCAACTCCCCCTGCTCATTGAGCTCAGCGGGCATGTCGTCGAGGCTCTCCTTCAGCAACTCCACCAAGCCATGGATGAACTCCTTCTGCTAATTGAGGTGCTTACTGAGCTGATCGGGCATGCCATCGAGGTATAATGACTCCAGCGCCGCCAGCTCGGCATGTTCGCCTCCGCGGCTAGGGCGCTCCTGGGAGCCATCGCCTGCCCATGAGAGATCCTTCGAGGTCTTTGCGTGGGAGCGAGCCCTCTCATTTTTTCTGCAGCCTTGGTTGCCGCTCTCTTGTTACGAGTAGTTCTCGACCTAGAGATCTGCACACCGGCCATGGCAAGGACGGACGAAGGACTTATGAGCAGGAAGGTAGAGTAATTTTCGGTTAGGTAGTTCCCCTTTTTATAACCTAAGTACTAGCACTAGTACTAAAACTTGCATAGTGGGAACACGTTCAGGTTTGGTACATACTAGTAGGTGTGAGCAGGCTTGCACTTAATTGTAGCACTAGTACTTTCGAATGTGATGGGAAAAAGGTAGAGATTAATTGATGGTTTTGGTTTTGAGGCCCGAAACGGCTCCCGATGAGTTTAGTGGAACATAAATTTCAAGTACTCCCTCCATCTCAATTTACAAGGCTTGCACGTGTATCTAGGTCGTCAATGTAACTTATATAAAATAAATGGGATAATTGGTTTTATGCCCCTAGTTGTGTCCCACTCGACAGGATTGCCCCTAATTTCCAAAAGCCAGCGGTTCTGTCCAACCCACTTTGGTCGTCTTGTGCTTTTGCCCTTTGACCATTTAACCGTCACTTTGAAAACTTCATAACTAATTCTTATTAAATCAAAAAAATGCAAATAAGATACAAAAATGTTCAGAAAAACATCACCTGTATGTCAACGTCAGTTGCATTCATGACAAAAGTGTTGGTAAGTGCCCATCCGAGTTTTAGCTCTTATCACACCATCATGAACAGTAAAATCTTAAAAAGTTCAAAAAAATCCAAAACAATTGGTGTCAAAGTATGACAAATGTTTTAAGTGCTTGCCAAGTTTCATCAGGGAATGACATTTGTGAAAGTCATGGCAAAAAAAATCTATTTTGGAGTGTTGATTGTTTTTTTGCCATGACTTCCACAAATGTCATTCCCTGATGAAACTTGGCAAACACTGAAAACATTTGTCATTCTTTGACACCAATTTTTTTTGGATTTTACTGTTCATGGTGGTGTGATAAGAGCTAAAACTCAGATGGGCACTTACCAACACTTTTGTCATGAATGCAAGTGACATTAACATATAGGTGATGTTTTTTTCTGAAAAATTTGGTATCTTATTTGCATTTTTCTGATTTAGTATGAATTAGTTATGAAGTTTTCAAAGTGACGGTCAAACGGTCAAAGGGCAAAAGCACAAGACGACCAAAGTGGGTTGGACAGAACCACTGGCTTTTGGGAATTAGGGGAAATCCTGTCGAGTGGGACACAACTAGGGGCATAAAACCAATTATCCCAAAATAAATTGTTTAACATAAAAGGTATATCATTTAAAAATAGAATATTTGAAGTTTGTAATGATATATTTTTTGTAATCTATGCCTCTTGTTAAGTTGGTCAAATTAACGACCTAGGTACATGTGCAAGACTTGTAAAATGAGATAGAGGGAGTACTACACTGCTCAAATGCGGTCGCACAAGTCAGTGATGTAACTGGTCGTACATGTCAGACCAAGCCGATGCGTGTCCCTTCAGTGAGACGCAGGTCCGACCGACCGTCTGTTGGTGCGACCGACCGTAAAGTATTACGCGATGGAGACTTATGGTTGTGGCTTTGGTTGATTGTCATGACCAAGCATTCTAAAACTAGTGATAAATCAATTACCATCTTTTTTCCAAACGACCAAGTATTTTCACAAGAATATAATACATATAGATGGAGTGATTGTCAAGGTTGCAAACCGACATGGCGTTGAAAGTTCACTGCATTGCTGGCGGGGAAGGAGGGCAGCTCACCTCGCCTATGATGCATGCCCAGCTGCGCCGCCGCAACTAGTCCCGAGATTTGACTTCTCCTACCGCCCATTTGAACAGTTGCACCGGCTGCTCATGCCATTGCGCAGGCATGCACGTTCTTTCCTCCGCATTCGACTCCGTGAATATGATCTCTGCCGTTAGCCCTAGCTCGAAATCAACGCGATGCTGCCCAATGCTGACATCCCTCAGCATCTCTTCCCTGAGATCGACTTGCGCCTCCGCATTTTGCTGCGCCAGGCGCAGCTCCTTGGAACTTCTCTCCAATTGATGCGACGCTTCCTCGATCCGATTTGCCCTTGCTGCCCACCACCGAAAATGCAGCCCTGGCATGTCCTCCGGCGCCACGGATCTGTGATTCTAGAGCAATGGATCCCCTCTAAAACACATGTGGGTTTCGCTCAAAGGCGGCAGTGCTGCGAGCCGCAGCGAGAGGGCAGCCCGCGGGATCCTGGGATCTAAGGGATTATACATGGCGGCATCCTCCATGGCGGTATCCAGTGGGTGAGGCGGGGAGGCAAGCCTAGGCGCTGGGAGGGCCCTATGAGGCTAAGATAAAGATAGTACTACTCCACTCTGTCCATATTTAAATACAAAGGCCACCAATAGTATCCCTGGCAAAAAATGATCATGCTGCCTGCGTCCTGGTTTATCGGCCCCTTTTTTGTGCCACTTTTTATGACATGCATAAATATTATGTTACTTACAAATATGGTCAAAAATTGGCACAAAATATGAAGGAGACGAATGGAAGTACTAGAAATCCATGATTTAACTACTCGCATGCGTGCAGTGGAGTAGTAATGTCTTTCTTCCGCCCTCACGTCCACTCAATTTGCATGCGCTGTATTAATTGACCATCAATGAAGTGAAGCAATTTACACGCATCAAATTATCACATGGGGTGGATCTTAGTACAAAAATGTGTCCGCCCGTGTACCTGCATGTGTGTGCGAGGGAATGAGTGCGTGCATGGCATGTGTGCACATCTTCGCTTCGTGCATGTACCGCCAGTGTGGCTCGGAGAGGATGAGTACATTCTTCAGGAACCATCATCACGTCACGGTGATCAATCCACACAAGGAGGTCACGACAACGCCTCCACATGTGCCACGTGGCTTCATGAACTGTAAGAGAGACACTATGTAGCGTTCCATTGGAATTTAATTTACGTGTTTTGCACATACTTGAAATACTAGTAAGGTACACGTGCATTGCACGCATCAGATTAGGCAACAAAATTATGAATAAATACCACGCTATAGCATGTAAGCTCCGAGTCATATATTCCTGATGTAGAGATTCGTTTAATTCTTATAGTTCATCTCATTCAAAATCAATTAGTTTTTCTAAAAAAAGCTAGGGCCTCTTTGATTCGTAGGATTTCCAAAACTCGGGAATAGGAAAAACATGGGATTAGAGTGGAATGTCATCTTGAATCCTACAGGATTGTATGAGTGTTTGATTGTGCACAGAAAAACGCAGGACTCTTTCAAAGAGGTTGGAGTGGATGGGATGTTTCCTATCAAATCTAGTGCAAATGAATCCTATGGAAAAATTCCTATGGTTTACAATCCTACGAATCAAACAACCAAGATAGGAAAAATTCCTAAGGATTAGAATCCTCCAAAATTCCTTTGAGAATCCTTTGGATCAAAGAAGCCCTTAATCTATTTTATGATTCACGGAATTGTGTGTTGTAAAGCATAAAGTAAAAACAAATAATGGCAATTCAACTAGAAAAAAAGTTTGGGCAGTTATGATACGGAAGTTTATAGAACAAAGGAGAAGCACTTGTGTTTTGAGGTTTGTGCATTATGCTTAAGTTCAACCATGGAGTCTGCTAGATTGTACATGTGGAAAAAATCCGGTGGGGGCTAGAAGATGGTGCGAGAGGCCAAGTGGAGGGAGACTATGAAGGAATGCACAAGTGTGAGATCGATATTTAAAGAGAGGAAGCGAGAACGTGCGCTATTGCGCGCAGTGGAGGCCAAGCATTGCTAATCCTTTACGAGGAGGCCAAGCATTGCTAATCCTTTACGAGGAGGTCCAATTCATCAACTTAAACCATTTTACCAGCAATTGTCTAATGATCACATTCATATTAGCCTCGATATATAGTGATGTTAGGGGGCAGGGCCCTTACTGCCCTTGTCTTCGCCACTGTGCGCGCGTCTGAGAGATGAAGCCAAAGGCATGGATGATGAGAGGGGGACATTGGATATATAATTAATGTGGGTGTATTAGCTATGTAATCCTATATAGAGAGGTATAGATTGATCGATGTGGACGTGGCAAAGAGGGTGAGACCTCACTAGATATATAGATTGATCGGTATGTGTGGAAAACTGTGAAAGACCTAGCTATATCTACACACACATAGAGGAACATCGATCGTTGCGCATGCATGTGAGAGATAAAGAATGCTCAATATGATGGAGAGGGGGAGGTGTGTGTGTGTGTGTGCCTGCATTTGGAGACCATCTTTAAAAAGATTGCATGTGTGCGATGGATAATGCCGACTGGTAGTGTGTGTGCATGCATGCACGAGAGAAAGTTAGTGGTACAATTATAAAGAGAAGACGACTGTGTGGGTGTAAAAGGCTAGGTGAGGTCATAATCTATGTAAACTTGAATTCAAATATTTGAATAAGAGATCATGATGTTTGAAACCCATGCATGCATGAATATAACGGAGATATGCATGGTGTGGTTTGGAAATGAGCATGTTGTACTATATACACATTGAACAAGGTCAAACTGATTTGAATTTGAGATACCGATGGCAGACATCGTTTGGCCACATTGCATCCGTGCATGGACACACTATTCTAATTGGAGATGATGGGTGGCTTTCGCATCACATATCTATATCTACACCCCTATATATATATTTTATTTTATATTTTTTATATAGTGTGCGGATAACTTTAGTTTTGAAAGATGGTAGTTGGATGAGGCCAATCAGATGGTACGGAGATGGCAAATTTGAGCACTACTGGTCGTTGGATATCATCTAGATTCCACCAGATTTTGCCACATGTACAATCTAGAAGACTCCATGGTTGAACTTAAGCATAATGCACAAACCTTAAAACACAAGCACTTCTTCTTTGTTCTCGAATCTTCCGTATCAGAATTTCCCAAATGTTTTTCTACATGATTTGCCATTATTTGTTTTTACTTTATGCCTTACAATGCACAATTCCATGAATCTTAAAATAGATTAGCTTTCTTATAAAAACTAGATGATTTTCAATGAAATGAACTATAAGAATTAAACGAACATCTACATCATGCATATATGACTCAAAGTTTACATGCTATAATGTGGTATTTATTCATAATTTGGTTGCCAAATCTCATGCGTGCAATGCACGTGTACCTTACTAGTCTAAATGGTGTTTGTGTGTGTGTGTGTGTTGTGAGTGTTAAACACATTGTATGTAGTATATCATACTTGGTTTAGATTCCGAACATCTAGCTAGAGCATACATGTACTATGATTTGAATTCAACATAAAATGGATACATATATTTGAATTTGAGATCGTATGTACATGTAGTTCGTATTTATATAGGAATTTACTTATCCTATATTCATGTCATGTGTTGTGAAGATAATATTAGATGGTTGTATAACTAACCCGAGTACAATCCCATTCAAACAGGAAAAATGTACTCAAATTTAGTCCATATGCTAGACAACACACATTGTGTTTTTATTGGTGAGGGAAGTGCAAATTGTTTTGGTACTGTACACATTATGTTTGTTGTCCGAATTTTTTTAGTTTTTTTGTTGTATTTGAATGTATTTCTAGTAATATAGTAAAACGGGACATGGCTCTCTCTAGTGATGAGGTGCAAATTGTCTTTTTTTGGTAGACGTTAAGCTTGTTCTCCCAAAATTTCAAGCTGCGCCTTGTTATGCCGAAATTTCAAGCTAGCGTCTCTGTCTATTGTGCTGCGAAACTCCCACCTCTTCAACTCGCGCCTTGTTACCCTGAAATATTTAAGATATGTATTTGTCTCATTGTGCTCCGACAACTCCCTCCATCTTAACCCGCGCCTTTCCATTCCAAAATTAAAACGCACACGAAAACTCCCACCTCCTGTGAAATCCAGACACGAAAAATGCCCGTGATAGCCCTGAACCGAAAGAACCACCTCAAATCGGTGGGGGTACTTTCATAACTTACACCACATTTCGGACAACCGCGTCCCTAAGCCAAGGTTCACCACTCCCATCCCATCCTCCCACCCATTCGTACACCGAGGCTGCGAAAACCCGTGAAGCCCCACACCTTTCTCCGTCCACCACCCAGCCGGAGCCTCTTCCCCGACGACGTCATCCATAGCAACACCTCGACGTCCCTCATCCACCCTACCGGATGAGGATCCACCGTCAATCTCGTCGTCTCGCCGGTTTAGCCACCCCATCCTCCACCTCCAAGGAGCTGCCCCGACATTCCCCTCGTTTTTTGCGCCACCCCCATTTCTACACCGTCGTCTTCACCTGCACCACCAGAAGAGCATCATCATCACCGTTTCCTTGAATGAACCTGCAGCCTAATCGGCGCCAGCAAAGAGGTTGTACACTAATCGCTGCATTTTCTTCTTGATTCGATCTCACGGTGCTGCCGGCGCTCGGTCCCGAGCCGACACAGCGCGGCTCCATCCGCGCCGGTGTCGCCGGCCACTTCCTCCACGTCGTTGCTCCCTCGGCGACGACATCCACATTAGTAGGAGTTACTGCTGCTTTAGCTCTCGCTCGTGCTGCTGCTCTGCTCTTGCTCTTGGTCCCCTGCCTGGTCTGCTCTTGCTATTGATCTTGCTCTTGCTCACGCTGCTGCTCTTGCTCCGATTTAGCTACACTTCAGTCGACTGAATCGACTTTTGGGTCAGTCGATTTTCAGGGGGTGGGGGGGTGGGGGCTCGTCGAAGTTAAGGAATAACTAGCCGCAACGGGGAGGGGGTCTCGCCGGAGAGGTACCCCACTATCTATCTTAGGGTTCAGGGTGGGGGCCGCGGTCGCCGGCGGTGGTGGGGCGGTGGCGTGGGGATCGCAGAAGAAAAAGCTCGGCACGGGGGGCCTAGAGGGATGGCCGGGGCGGCGGTGGACCGGTGGTGGGGGGTGGTTTCAGGGTGGGTGGGGCGGCGCACCGCCGGCGGCGGGGGGCGGCTGTTTGGCCGGTGGTGGCTAGTGGCTCAGGGGGTTGGAGTTTGAAGATGAACTGCAGGCCCTTGATTTCGTCTCCAACGGCTGGAAAATCGACTAACCAGAGATCAAAAAGTCAGCCGACTAACGTGTAGCCTCACTGATGTTGCTACACGACCAGCTGCCCCGGCTCTCGCACGTGCTGCTGCTGATGCTACTGCTTTTCTGCTACCAATGCGTTCAGTTTCGACAGCAAAATTCAGTTTCGACAACAAAATTCAGTTTCGACAGTTAAGTTCAGTTTCGACAGTTAAATTCAGTTTCGACAGTTAAGTTCAGAGATGAGCGGCTGATGTATTTTACATCTAGCACTTTGTGGTTGTGTATTTTATGTCATCTATTGGAGATGCTATTAGAATTCCACTCAGGTTAACGTTGTCTGTCACCCTTGACGAAAGCACTTCTATGACGCGCGATTTATCGTCATGGAAGTGGACACTTCCGTGATGGTAATTTCGGTAATGTTATGGAACACTTCTATGACAACACAAGTATGACTATCTTGATTCTGTCATAAAATCGTCATGGATGTACATGCATGACAGAAAACGCGACCTACTGTGACAAACACGTATCATCACGGAAGTGTATTTTTTTGTAGTGATATGACGGTGACCCACCATAACAAGAACTAGGAAGAATCCATTCATGGCCAAATCCCCCTCATTATCGATCAAAGGGATGATATATATAGACCCCGGGGAGCCCAAGTATATGCGTGTCGTCAAAAACTGCACAAGGGAGATTGATACATCTCCAACGTATCTATAATTTTTGATTGCTCCATGCTACTTTATCTACTGTTTTGGACTATATTGGGATTTATTTTCCACTTTTATATTACTTTTGGGACTAACCTATTAACCGGAGGCCAAGCCAGAATTGCTATTTTTTGCCTATTTCAGTGTTTCGAAGAAACGGAATATCAAACGGAGTCCAAACGGAATGAAACCTTCGGGAATGTGATTTTCCAACCGAACGTGACCCAGGAGACTTGGACCCTACTCAAAGCAGTGCCAGAGGCAGTCACGAGGGTGGAGGGCGCGCCCCCCTACCTCGTGGGCCCCCTGACGCTCCACCGACGTACTCCTTCCCCCTATATATACCTACGTATCCCCAAACGATCAGAACAGGAGCCAAAAACCTAATTCCACCGTCGCAACCTTCTATGTCTACGAGATCCCATCTTGGGGCCTGTTCCGGAGCTCCCCCGGAGGGGGCATCCACCACAGAGGGATTCTACATCATCACCATAGCCCCTCCGATGAAGTGTGAGTAGTTTACTTCACATCTTCGGGTCCATAGCTAGTAGCTAGATGGCTTCTTCTCTCTTTTTGGATCTCAATACAATGTTCTCCCCCTCTCTCGTGGAGATCTATTCGATGTAATCTTCTTTTTGCGGTGTGTTTGTTGAGACCAATGAATTGTGGGTTTATGATCCAGTATTATCTATGGAAAATATTTGATTCTTCTCTGAATTCTTTTATGTATGATTGAGTTATCTTTGCAAGTCTCTTCGAATTATCTTTTTGGTTTGGCCAACTAGATTGGTAGTTCTTGCAATGGGAGAAGTGCTTAGCTTTGGGTTCAATCTTGCGGTGTCCTTACCCAGTGACAGAAAGGGTTGCAAGGCACGTATTGTATTGTTGCCATCGAGGATAACAAGATGGGGTTTTTATCATATTGCATGAATTTATCCCTCTACATCATGTCATCTTGCTTAAGGCGTTACTCTGTTTTTAACTTAATACTCTAGATGCATGCTGGATAGCGGTCGATGAGTGGAGTAATAGTAGTAGATGCAGAATCATTTCGATCTATTTGTTTTGGACGTGATGCCTATATACATGATCATTGCCTAGATATACTCATAACTATGCTTAGTTCTGTCAATTGCTCAACAGTAATTTGTTCACCCACCGTAGGAAATCTATGCTCTTGAGAGAAGCCACTTGTGAAACCTATGGCCCCCAGGTCTATTCTCATCATATCAATCTCTATCACTTTATTTACTTGCCTTGTTTTTACTTTGCCTTTTACCTTGCATCTATCTATCAAAAATACCAAAAATATTATTTATCATCTCTATCAGATCTCACTTTCGTAAGTGACCGGGAAGGGATTGACAACCCCTAATCGCGTTGGTTGCGAGTTGCTATCGTTTTGTGTTGGTACGAGGGACTTGTGCGTGGTCTCCTACTGGATTGATACCTTGGTTCTCAAAAACTGAGGGAAATACTTACGCTACTTTGCTGCATCATCCTCTCCTCTTCGGGGAAATCCAACGCAGTGCTCAAGAGGCAGCTAGAAGAATTTCTGGCGCCGTTGTCGGGGAGGCTCACGCTAGCAAGTCAACCATACCAAGTACCCATCGCAATCCTTATCTCTCGCATTACATTATTTGCCATTTGCCTCTCGTTTTCCTCTTCCCCACTTCACCCTTGCCGTTTTATTTGCCCTCTCTTTCCCAATCTCCTCCTCTCTTTTCCGTTTGCCTTTTTCTCGTTGCCTTTCTGTTTGCTTGTGTGCTGGATTACTTGTTGCCATGGCACAAGATAATACCAAATTGTGTGATTTCTCGAATACCAATAATAATGATTTCCTTAGTACTCCGATTGCTCCTCTTAATAATGATGAGTCTTGTGAAATCAATACCGCTTTGCTGAATCTTGTTATGAAAGATCAATTCGCCGGCCTTCCTAGTGAAGATGCCGCTACTCATCTAAACAATTTTGTTTATTTGTGTGATATGCAAAAGAAGAAAGATACGGATAACAATATTGTCAAATTGAAGTTATTTCCGTTTTCACTTAGAGAACATGCTAAAGTTTGGTTTTCATCTTTGCCTAAAAATAGTATTGATTCTTGGAACAAGTGCAAAGATGCTTTTATCTCTAAGTATTTTCCTCCCGCTAAGATTATCACTCTTAGGAACGACATCCTAAATTTTAAACAACTTGATCATGAGCATGTTGCCCAATCTTGGGAAAGAATGAAATTAATGCTTCGCAATTGCCCTACTCATGGTTTGAATTTATGGACGATTTTACAACAAAATTATGCCGGATTGAATTTTGCTTCTAGAAATCTTTTAGATTCGGCCGCGGGAGGCAGTTTTATGGAAATTACGTTAGGAGATGCTACCAAATTGCTTGATAATATTATGGCTAATTATTCTCAATGGCACACCGAAAGATTTTCTAGTAAAAAAGTGCATGCTATAGAATAAATCAATGTTTTGAGTGAAAAGATGGATGAACTTATGAAGATGTTTGCTCCTAAAAATACTCCTCTTGATCCCAATGATATGCCTTTATCTACTTTGCTTGAGAATAATAATGAATCTATGGATGTGAATTTTGTTGGTAGGAATAGTTTTGGAAACAATACTTATAGAGGGAATTTTAATCCTAGGCCTTATCCTAATAATCCTTCTAATAATTATGGAAATTCCTACAACAACTCTTATGGAAATTTTAATAAGATGCCCCCTGAATTTGAGAGTAGTGTTAAAGAGTTTATGAATTCACAAAAGAATTTTAATGCTTTGCTTGAAGAGAAATTGCTTAAAGTTGATGATTTGGCTAGGAATGTTGATAGAATATCTCTTGAAATTGATTCTTTAAAGCTTAGATCTATTCCTCCTAAGCATGATATCAATGCGTCTCTCAAAGCCATAAAAATTTCCATTGATGAGTGCAAGGAAAGAACCGCTAGGATGCGTGCTTCCAAATATGCCTTTATTAAAGCGTGTTCTTCCAATTCCTATGAAAATCAAGATGAAGATCTAAAAGTTGTTGATGTGTCCCCCATTAAATCTTTGTTTTGCAATATGAATCTTGATGAATCGGAATATGATCTTCCTTTACCTAGAAGGCGTTATAAGAATTCAGAGTTTCTAGATCTTGATGATGAATTTGATGATAGTGGGATTGAAATAAATAAAAACAGTGATGTTGCTAAACCCACTATTTTTGATCTCAAGGAATTTAATTATGAAAATTGCTCTTTAATTGGTTGTATTTCCTTGTTGCAATCCGTGCTAGATTCTCCTCATGCTTATAGTCAAAATAAGGCCTTACCGAACACATTGTTGATGCTTTGATGCAATCTTATGAAGAAAAACTTGAGTTGAAAGTTCCTATCCCTAGAAAACTCTATGATGAGTGGGAAACTACTATTAAAATTAAAATTAAAGATTTTGAGTTTCATGCTTTGTGTGATTTGGGTGCTAGTGTCTCTACTATTCCCAAAACTTTATGTGATTTGCTTGCTTTTCGTGATTTTGATGATTGCTCTCTAAACTTGCATCTTGTGGATTCCACTATTAAAAAGCCTATGGGAAGAATTAATGATGTTCTTATTGTTGCAAATAGGAATTATGTGCCCGTAGATTTTATCGTTTTTGATATAGATTGCAATCCTTCATGTCCTATTATTCTTGGTAGACCTTTCCTTAGAACGATTGGTGCAACTATTGATATGAAGGAAGGGAATATTCGATTCCAATTTCCCTTAAAGAAGGGCATGGAACACTTCCCTATAAATAAAATAAAATTACCATATGAGTATATCATGAGAGCCACTTATGGATTGCCTACCAAAGATGGCAATACCTAGATCTATCCTTGCTTTTATGCCTAGCTAGGGGCGTTAAACGATAGCGCTTGTTGGGAGGCAACCCAATTTTATTTTGTGTTTTTTGTTTTTGCTTCTGTTTAGGAATAAATAATCCATCTAGCCTCTGTTTGGATGTGGTTTTGTCTTTTAATTAGTGTTTGTGCCAAGTAGAACCTATAGGATAACCTACGATGATAGTTGATTTGATTCTGCTGAAAAACAGAAACTTTGCACGCACGAATATAATTTTGTTAAATCACAGGAACATGCTTTTGCATTGACTCGTTTTTCTGCTGTTCAATAAACAAATTGTCCAGGACTTCCTATTTTTGTAGAATTTTTAGAGTTCCACAAGTTTGCGTTAGTTACAGATTGCTACAGACTGTTCTGTTTTTGACAGATTCTGTTTTTGTGTGTTGTTTGCTTATTTTGATGAATCTATGGCTAGTAAAATAGTTTATAAACCATAGAGAAGGTGGAATACAGTAGGTTTAACACAAATTTAAATAAATAATGAGTTCATTACAGTACCTTGAAGTAGTCTTTTGTTTTCTTTCTCTAACGGAGCTCACGAGATTTTTGTTGAGTTTTGTGTTGTGAAGTTTTCAAGTTTTGGGTGAATTCTTTTGATGGATTATGGAACAAGGAGTGGCAAGAGCCTAAGCTTGGGGATTCCCATGGCACCCCAAAGATAATCCAAGGACACCAAAAAGTCAAATCTTGGGGATTCCCCGGAGGGCATCCCCTCTTTCGTCCACTTCCATTGGTAATTTACTTGGAGCTATATTTTTATTCACCAACATGATATGTGTTTTGCTTGGAGAGTCTTGTATTATTTGTGTCATTGCTTTTTAGTCTACCACAATCATCCTTGCTGTACACATCTTTTGAGAGAGCCATACATGATTTGGAATTTGTTAGAATACTCTATGTGCTTCACTTATATCTTTTGAGCTTGATAGTTTTGCTCATAGTGCTTCACTTATATCTTTTGAGCGTGATAATTTTTGCTCTAGTGCTTCACTTATATCTTTTAGAGCACAGTGGTGGATTTGTTTTAAAGAAACTATTGATCTCTCATGCTTCACTTAGATTATTTTGAGAATCGTTAATAGCATGGTAATTTGCTTAATGTTAATATACTTAGTGTTCAAGATAAGTTTGATGCTTGATAATTGTTTTGAGATATGGAGGTGATAATATCAAAGTCGTGCTAGTTGATAATTGTGAATTTGGGAAATACTTGTGTTGAAGTTTACAAGTCCCGTAGCATGCACGTATGGTTAAAGTTGTGTAACAAATTTGAAACATGAAGTGTACCTGGCTTGTGCATCCTTATGAGTGGCGGTCGGGGACGAGCGATGGTCTTTTCCTACCAATCTATCGCCCTAGGAGCATGCACATAGTACTTGATTTTTGATGGCTTCTAAATTTTTGCAATAAGTATATGAGTTCTTTTGACTAATGTTGAGTCCATGGATTATACGCACTCTCACCTTTCCACCTTTGCTAGCCTCTTCGGTACCGTGCATTGCCCTTTCTCACCTTGAGAGTTGGTGCAAATTTCGCCGGTGCATCCAAACCCCGTGATACGATACGCTCTATCACACATAAACCTCCTTATATCTTCCTCAAAACAGCCACCATACCTACCTATCATGGCATTTCCATAGCCATTCCGAGATATATTGCCATGCAACTTCCATCATCATTATTATGACATACATTAATTTTGTCATATTGCCATCGCATGACCATGTAGTTGACATCGTATTTGTGGCAAAGCCACCATGCATTATTTTCCATACATGTCACTCTTGATTCATTGCACCATCCCGGTACATCGCCGGAGGCATTCATATAGTCATATTTTGTTCTAAGTTTCGAGTTGTAATTGTTGAGTTGTAAGAAAAATAAAAGTGTGATGATGATCATTATTAGAGCATTGTCCCAAGTGAGAAAAGGATGATGGAGACTATGATTCCCCCATAAGTCGGGATGAGACTCCGGACGAAAAATAAAAAAAAAAGAAAAAAAAGCAAGGCCAAAAAAAGTAAGGCCCAAAAAAAGAGAGAAAAAGAGAGAAGGGACAATGCTAATATCCTTTTACCACACTTGTGCTTCAAAGTAGCACCTTGTCCTTCATGTAGTGAGTCTCTTATAATGTGCTTCAAAGTAGCACCTTGTCCTTCATGTAGTGAGTCTCATCAGTTGTCTTTTTATACTAGTGGGAATTTTTCATTATAGAACTTGGCTTCTATATTCCAATGATGGGCTTCCTCAAAATGCCCTAGGTCTTCATGAGCAAGAGAGTTGGATGCACACCCACTAGTTTTCTTTTGTTGAGCATTCATAGCTCTAGTGCATCCGTTGCATGGCAATCCCTACTCCTCATGTTGACATCAATTGATGGGCATCTCCATAGCCCGTTGATTAGCCTCGTCAATGTGAGACTTTCTCCTTTTTTGTCTTCTCCACACAATCCCCATCATAATATTCTATTCCACCCATAGTGCTATATCCATGGCTCGCGCTCATGTATTGCGTGAAGGTTGAAAAAGTTTGAGATTATTTGAGTATGAAACAATTGCTTGGCTTGTCATCGGGGGTATAGAAGTTGGGAACATCTTTGTGTGATGAAAATGAAGCATAGCCTAACTATATGATTTTGTAGGGATGAACTTTCTTTTGCCATGTTATTTTGAGAAGACATGATTGTTTTGATTAGTATGCTTGAAGTATTATTATTTTTGTATCAATATGAACTTTTGTCTTGAATCTTTCGGATCTGAATATTCATATCACAAGTAAGAAGATTTATATTGAAATTATTCCAAAGTATCACTCCGCATCAAAAATTCTTTTTTATCATTTACCTACTCGAGGATGAGCAGGAATTAAGCTTGGGGATGCCTGATATGTCTCCAACGTATCTATAATTTTTGATTGTTCCATGTTACTTTATCTACTGTTTTGGACTATATTGGGCTTTATTTTCCACTTTTATATTACTTTTGGGACTAACCTATTAACCGGAGGCCCAGCCCAGAATTGCTGTTTTTTGCCTATTTTGGTGTTTCAAAGAAATGGAATATCAAACGGAGTCCAAACGGAATGACACCTTCGGGAACGTGATTTTCCAACCGAACGTGATCCAGGAGACTTGGACCCTACTCCAAGAAGTGCCAGAGGCGGTCACGAGGGTGGAGGGCGCGCCCCCTACCTCGTGGGCCCCCTGACGCTCCACCGACGTACTCCTTCCTCCTATATATACCTACGTATCCCCAAATGATCAGAACAGGAGCCAAAAACCTAATTCCACCACCGCAACCTTCTGTATCCACGAGATCCCATCTTGGGGCCTGTTCCGGAGCTCCGCCGGAGGGGGCATCCACCACGGAGGGCTTCTACATCATCACCATAGCCCCTCCGATGAAGTGTGAGTAGTTTACTTCAGACCTTCGGGTCCATAGCTAGTAACTAGATAGCTTCTTCTCTCTTTTTGGATCTCAATACAATATTCTCCCCCTCTCTCATGGAGATCTATTCGATGTAATCTTCTTTTTACGGTGTGTTTGTTGAGACGATGAATTGTGGGTTTATGATCCAGTATTATCTATGGAAAATATTTGATTCTTCTCTGAATTCTTTTATGTATGATTGAGTTATCTTTGCAAGTCTCTTCGAATTATCTTTTTGGTTTGGCCAACTAGATTGGTAGTTCTTGCAATGGGAGAAGTGCTTAGCTTTGGGTTCAATCTTGCGGTGTCCTTGCCCAGTGACAGAAAGGGTTGCAAGGCACGTATTGTATTGTTGCCATCGAGGATAACAAGATGGGGTTTTTATCATATTGCATGAATTTATCCCTCTACATCATGTCATCTTGCTTAAGGCGTTACTCTGTTTTTAACTTAATACTCTAGATGCATGCTGGATAGCGGTCGATGAGTGGAGTAATAGTAGTAGATGCAGAATCGTTTTGATCTGCTTGTTGTGGACGTGATGCCTATGTACATGATCATTGCCTAGATATACTCATAACTATGCTCAATTCTGTCAATTGCTCAACAGTAATTTGTTCACCCACCGTAGGAAATCTATGCTCTTGAGAGAAGCCACTAGTGAAACCTATGGCCCCCGGGTCTATTCTCATCATATCAGTCTCTATCACTTTATTTACTTGCCTTGTTTTACTTTGCCTTTTACCTTGCATCTATCTATCAAAAATACCAAAAATATTATTTATCATCTCTACCAGATCTCACTTTCGTAAGTGACCGAGAAGGGATTGACAACCCCTAATCGCGTTGGTTGCGATTTGCTATCGTTTTGTGTAGGTACAAGGGACTTGTGCGTGGTCTCCTACTGGATTGATACCTTGGTTCTCGAAAACTGATGGAAATACTTACGCTACTTTGCTGCATCATCCTCTCCTCTTTGGGGAAATCCAACGAAGTGCTCAAGAGGTAGCAAGAAGAATTTCTGGCGCCGTTGCCGAGGAGGCTCACGCAAGCAAGTCAACCATACCAAGTACTCATCGCAATCCCTATCTCTCGCATTACATTATTTGCCATTTGCCTCTCGTTTTCCTCTCCCCCACTTCACCCTTGCCGTTTTATTTGCCCTCTCTTTCCCAATCTCCTCCTCTCTTTTCCGTTTGCCTTTTTCTCGTTGCCTTTCTGTTTGCTTGTGTGTTGGATTACTTGTTGCCATGGCGCAAGATAATACTAAATTGTGTCATTTCTCGAATACCAATAATAATGATTTTCTTAGTACTCCGATTGCTCCTCTTAATAATGATGAGTCTTGTGAAATCAATACCGCTTTGCTAAACCTTGTTATGAAAGATCAATTCGCCGGCCTTCCTAGTGAAGATGCCGCTACTCATCTAAACAATTTTGTTGATTTGTGTGATATGCAAAAGAAGAAAGATACGGATAACAATATTGTCAAATTGAAGTTATTTCCATTTTCACTTAGAGATTGTGCTAAAGTTTGGTTTTTATCTTTGCCTAAAAATAGTATTGATTCTTGGAACAAGTGCAAAGATGCTTTTATCTCTAAGTATTTTCCTCCCGCTAAGATTATCACTCTTAGGAACGACATCATGAATTTTAAACAACTTGATCATGAGCATGTTGCCCAATCTTGGGAAAGAATGAAATTAATGCTTCGCAACTGCCCTACTCATGGTTTGAATTTATGGACGATTTTACAAAAATTTATGCCGGATTGAATTTTGCTTCTAGAAATCTTTTAGATTCGGCCGCGGGAGGCACTTTTATGGAAATTACGTTAGGAGATGCTACCAAATTGCTTGATAATATTATGGCTAATTATTCTCAATGGCACACCGAAAGATTTTCTAGTAAAAAAGTGCATGCTATAGAAGAAATCAATGTTTTGAGTGAAAAGATGGATGAACTTATGAAGATGTTTGCTCCTAAAAATACTCCTCTTGATCCCAATGATATGACTTTATCTACTTTGCTTGAGAATAATAATGAATCTATGAATGTGAATTTTTTTGGTAGGAGTAGTTTTGGAAACAACGCTTATAGAGGGAAAATCATGAAACTTCGCGTGGTGTCATGACATGGCACATATATGTGGTGGAAAACAATTGTCTATTTTGGGGCATGTTTTACTCAAGCCTCTTACACTACGGGAAACAGGAGCTTTGCCGTCAGTATTATCTTTGCCGTCAGCATTTCGTCGGGGCAGACGGCAAAGAAAGGGTTTGCCGTCATCAACAGACAGCAAAGAAAAACTATCGGCGAAATATACTTTGCCGTCTGCGTAAAAAAAATTAGAAGGCAAAGAGCTCACTTTGCCATCTACAAAACGAATGACAGACGACAAAGATCTTTGTCGTGTACGTTTTTTTATTATAGACGGCAAAATATGTCTTTGCCGTCTGTACTAGTAAACACAGACGGCAAAGATCACATTTTACCGTCCGTAATAAAAAAGGCAGACGGCAAAGATTTTTGTCGTATGTACTTTATTTTGCAAACGGCAAAGCAAAGAAGCACACCTCGCGGATCCATCCCACGGATCGATGACATGGCATAATCCGCGGTGCGGTTCCTCTTTCCGTCCACCACGCCCGACCCCACCCACCCATCCCACCACAACAACTTATCCCCACGTCCTCACCCACGTGCTTGCGGCGAACCCACCTCTCTCCCACTCCGACACCATCTCTCCCCCTCGATCTCGTCTTCCATCGGAAGTGCATCGCCACCAGTCACCGCCCAGTCGACCCCGCCTCCCCATATGCGACCCCGCGCCACTAGGCCCTGCCTCGCCGCCACTGCCGCCTGGTCGGCCCCGCCTCGACGCCGCCGCTCGGTCGGCCCCGCCTCCCCATCCGCGACGCCGGCTTCGCGCGCCGCCCGCCTCCACGGCTGCTCCTCCCCTTCGCCCCCGCCTTCGCACGCCGCGGGCCTACGCCTCCTCTGCTCTCCTCTGCCGGTGGCGGGACTTGCTGTTGACAGAGTTGGCGGGGTCAAGTGGATCCAGCGCCAGGATGAGCCACTTGGCCACGCCTTGTCACCTCTGCCCGGTCGGCCCCGCCTCTCCATCTGCGCTGCCTGCCTCCACGTCTGCTCCTCTCCTTTGCCCCCGCCTTTGCACGCAGCGGGCCTCCGCCTCTTCTGCTCTCCTCTGCCGGCGGCGGGGCTTGCGCTGACAGGGTTGGTGAGGTCAAGTGGATCCAGCGCCCGGACGAGGGTGACGAACTCCGGTGCGGTGGCGGATGGCTTGAGCTCCTCGGACATTGGTGTGTTCCTAATCCAAGGCATGGTGAAAGGGAGGAGAAGGGAGAGAGGCGCATCTGGTGCTCCAGCGAGGCGTGGGCGTGTAGATCCAACTCCTGTATTGCAACTTAGTGTAATCTGTTCGTGTGTAATATGTTCGTGTGTAACCCATTCATCTTGTTAAACTGAGTAGTTTTGTTTTGTCTTGTGAAATCCATTTGCTCGTGTTTGATTCTTAGAACAGCAGTGTTGATGGATACATACTGTGGAGTTCTTCGTCAGTTTGTTCCTGGTCGCCTCTGCACTTGTTTGTACGATAAATTTTTTAAATAAAAAAATTCTTTGCCGTCTGTGATGTTTGAGGTTTACGGCAAAGATGGATTCTGCTAACGGCAAAGCACTGACGCCGTCTGTCAGTCCATCCGTTCCGTCTGTTGCCATTTTTTGCCGTCTGATTTTACCGGCTGACGGCAAACAGTATAGACTGACGGCAAATTCTTTGCCGTCATCCAGAAAAAATAGCAGACGGCAAAGTATTCTTTGCCGATTAATCTTTGCCGTCTGACTTTGCCGTCTACTTCCTGACGACAAACTCTTTCCGTCTGGATTTACGTCTTTGCCGTCTGTAACCCACAGACGGCAAAATTAACTGTTTCCTGTAGTGTTACAAATCGGAGCTTCTCTCAAGAAGCCTCGTAGTTCCAATAGGGAAAAGTGTACCCCTTGTGGGCGGAATGATAATCGCTGCCTCTTCTCGCTTTGTATTTTTTCTATAGGTAACAAGGAACAACGGGATATCCATGCTGGAATTTAAAATTATTCAGGGTTCGTTTCGTTGTTTTTATACATTAATTGAGTTTTCTGGGCAATTAATGTCCATAATTTAAATCTGAACTACAAATACATGCCCTAGGGTGCATGTTTAGGTCCCATGCAAGGAATGAGAATGAATTATAGCCGTCTCGATATCCTGGCTCGGCCTCAAACATTGGGAATATCGATTTTCAAATCCCCGTAAATCCAAAACTCACCAGAAAATCATGAAAGTTGACATGGTGTCACGACATGGCACATATATGTCGTGGTAAAAAAATGTCCAATCTGGGCCAAACTTTATTACCTCTTACAAACCGGAGCTTCTCGCAAGAACCCTCGTGGTTTTGATTGGGAAGGCGAAACGATAATCGCTGCCTCTTCTCGAATTGTATGATGTGTCCTTGGGGTGCATGTTTTAGGTCCCATGCAAGGAATGGGAATGAAGTCAACCGTCTCATCGTCCTGGCTCGGCCTCAAACATTGGTAATCTCGGTTTTTAAATCCCCGTAAATCCAAAATTCACCAAAAAATCATGAAACTTGGCATGGTGTCACGACATGGCACATATATGTCATGGTAAAAAAATGTCCAATTTGGGCCAAGCTTTACTACAAGCATCTTACAAACCGGAGCTTCTCGCAAACCTCGTTGTTTCGGCAGGGAAATGTGCCCCTCTTGTGGGCGAAACAATAATCGCTGCCTCTCCTCACCTTGTATTTTATTTTCTACAGGCAACATAGAATAACATGAGTTGTGTGTTGAAATTTGAAATATTCAAGGTTCGTTTGGCCATTTTATATATTAATTGAGTTTTATAGGCATTTAATGTCCATAATTCAGATTTGAACTACAAGCACATGCTACAGTGCACCAAAATGGGTGGAAAATCATCCATGTGTCCTTGGGTACATGTTTAATTAGGTCTCATTGAAGGAATGGGAATGAATTGCAAACGTCTTGTCGTCCTGAAACATTGAGTATCTCGGTTTTTAAATCCTAGTAAATCCAAAACTCACCCAAAAATCATGAAACTTGGCATGGTTTCATGACATAGCACATATATGTTGTGGTAAAAAAATCGTCCAGTTTGAGACAAGGCGCACTCATTAATAGTTAACGAAGTCCTTTTGGAACAAATAAGTGACACGTTAATATCACAAACGGTTGTATTATTTGAACCATGTGTGTTCGCGTAACCATTAAAATGCGGCCACGCGTCCCTATTCTTATGGGAGAGTACTACCTTGGTCCTGGTTCATTGGTCCTCTTTGTATTTTGTGCCCAAATTTATCCTTAGTCGGTGGCGTTAGTGTAGCTGTTTGATTAGATGGGACAAGCGTGAGAAGTATGCCGTGCAGGCTCGGCGGGACGCATGCGAGTAGTCCAACACGCAGGCTCCACAGGACACATGTGACCTTATCACCGCGCAGGCTCGACGGGACACGTGTGACCTGTCCGCCGTGCAGGCTAGATGGGACACTTGCGAGCAGTCCGCCACGCATGCTCACCAGGAAGCGAGCTCTATGACCTCCATCCACCAGCTGCCCGCCTCGCTCACAAATTCTCCATTAATGGCGACCGAGCCGCTGCTTAACATACGGTTAGCATTTGCTTTGTTCATATTTTCAATTCGTATTCCAGATAATTTAAAATATCACATGTGACAATGTATAATGCGACGACAAAATAAAATGGCAACGGGTAATACGACAATGTGGTGGATAATAATGGTCTTACATATTCCAAATAATTTAAAATGCCACATGCGGCAACACCCGGAAGACACGGGGGCAAGAGAACAAGGAAATGGCACACAACGATTTGGGTCCCTACTGTCTCTACTCCTCGATGGATCCCCGGGCGATGAGATCCTCCAGCTCCGTCAATTCCTCGCAACTTTGCTTGACAACAACCACACATTCCTCCACATTCAGCTCGCGCTCGATAAGGAGCTTCCTCGAGTCACCCGTAAGTTCCTCAACGACTTCTTTCAGCGTCATCCCCGAGGCAGTGTTCGGCTCATGCAACTTCTTCCAGCCAGCGGCCTCCTCCTCCTTCTCGACGAGCGCCTTGAGGAGATTTGCTTTTGTCACCCATGAGTTGCACGACGAGGCAGGTCGCCGTTTGAATCGAGGCATCTCTCTCGAGCAGCTTCACCAAACCGTCGACCAGATCCTGCTGCTTAATTAGGCCAGCGGGACTGTCGTCGTCGCTGGCCAAGGACATCAGCACTACCAGCTCGTCGCGATCGCTGACACGGCGAGTGCGCTTGTGAGAGCCCTCATATGTCGGTGAGAGCTTGTTCGAGGGCTCCACGGCGCGCCAGGACATCGCTGTTGCGGCTGCCGCATAGAGGTGGGACCTTTCTATAGCTTCCGTGGCCTTGGTATTTACTCCCTGGTTATATGTCGACCCGATACTCCTCCTACCGATCATGGCAGAAGGAGTTGACAGGAAAGACCTGTTTTGTGGGTGATGAGGAGAGGAATTGTGAAGTAATTTTCGAGTGGGTAGTTTTTATAGCCCGGTGCTAAGTGGGAACAAGTTTAGGTTTGATTGGTGTGAACAGATATGCAATTACTTATTGCGTGGTAATCTGGAATGTGACGAGAAACAAACTCAAAATTTATTGATGGTTCTGGGCTCGACACCCGAAACGGTTCCCGGATATGGCATACGTGGGCCCGCATTATCGGATGTGTACGTGTCTACCCACTATCGCACATGGTCCAGATATCACCATCGTGTCTGATGGATGGGCCGTCGCGCCTCCCACGTGGTGGCAGAAGGTTGACCATAATTGCAATATGCAGGTGTGGTTGCTCGCTGTTGAGGCAGCCACGGTGCGCTCTGCTCGCGCCCCCTCCCCCCTTCCCTGCTCTGCTCGTCATTGAGGCGGCTGCGGCGCGCTCTGCCTGCGTCCGTCCGTGCATTTTACCCTCCATTGAGGTGGCTGCGGCGCTCCGCTCTGGCGTCCCTGCGCGCTCTGCTCGCCATTGAGGCAAATTTATGTTGGCAACGGTTAATAATTGGCTTACATATTCAGGATAATTTAAAATACCACATGCAGCAACGCCCAAAACACACACGAGCTACATATGCTTAGTGACTTAAAATGTCGATATGCGACATTTGCATACAATTATAATAAAATAATGGCTAAAAGGTTGAGTTGCCGGCCTTCCGACAACGGTCTTCTCGGACTCCATGATCAACATAGCACCCTTGCAGCCATTCATCCTGAGTGTCCCGACCCGCGGCCATGGTACCCGTCTCCGCCTATGGAGCTGCTGGCACTGGGAGGCTCTTGGGGCTGCTGGGCCTCGGGTAGCGTCCCTCCACGCGCTCTGCTCGCCGTTTAGGCGCCAAGGCGCGCTCGGGGCGCGTCCCTCCGCGCGCGCTCTGGCTGCAGTTGGGGCTGGCGCACGATCACGTTGGGGAAGCTTTAGTTATTTGATCTTAGATTATGTTAGTTAATTATACCTCCAGAGCTAGAGTTTGGCTTTGGAGGTATAATTAATTAACCTAAACTATGATCTCTGGTGCCTGTTCCTATCGCGCAACTCCATCCTGTCGTCGGCCATTGGGGGTATGCCGGTCTTTGTGGGTAACTAGCTAGCACATGGATAAGTAGCGAATCGCCGCCGCCGACCATTGATGTGATTATTTATAGGTACCAGCTGGCTAGGGGATAAATTCACCCCTGTGGAGCACAGGAATCCTTCACTAGAGCTCGGGAAGACCAAGTGGAGCACACAACCCGACAACCACATGCGGTGTTGATGACCCACAAGTATACGGGATAGTTGTAGTCTCTTTCGATAAGTAAGAGTGTCGAACCCAGCGAGGAGATAAAGGTAGAACAAATACTCTCTCAAGTCCTATCGGCCACTGATATGACTCTACGCATGCTTGACGTTCGCTTTACCTAGAACAAGTATGAAACTAGAAGTACTTTGTAGGTGTTGTTGGATAGGTTTGCAAGATAATAAAGAACGCGTAAATAAAAGCTAGGGGCTGTTTAGATAAAGATGCAATAAAGTAAATATAGCGAGTGTGGAAAAGTGGTGATAGGAGTTGTGAAATTGTCCCTAAGCAATTGACTATGTTACTAGACCGATAATTACTATTGCAATTCTATTTGAGGGATAGGCATAAGCTAACATACTTTCTCTTCTTGGATCATATGCACTTATGATTGGAACTCTAGCAAGCATCCGCAACTACTAAAGATTCATTAAGGTAAAACCCAACCATAGCATTAAAGCATCAAGTCCCCTTTTATCCCATACGCAAAAATCCCCTTACTCGGGTTTGTGTTTCAGTCACTCACGCAACCCACTCTGAGCGAATCATGAACGCATTGCAACACCCTACAGCGGGAATCCCTCACGCTTGAGCGACATGGAGGGCACCATAGGACATCACCAATAATAAAACATGCAACTCAAACCAATCATAGCAATTCATCAATCACCGATAGGACAACAAAAATCTACTCAGACATCATAGGATGGCAACACATCATTGGAAAATAATATGAAGCGTAAAGCACCATGTTCAAGTAGAGGGTACAGCGGGATGCGGGAGAGTGGACCGCTGAATATAGATGGGGGAAGGTGATGGAGATGTTGGTGAAGATGATGGAGGTGTTGGTGAAGATCGCGGTGATGATGATGGCCCCCGGCAGCGCTCCGGCGCCACCGGAAGCAAGGGGGAGAGAGCCCCCTTCTTCTTCTTCTTCTTCCTTGACCTCCTCCCTAGATGGGAGAAGGGTTTTCCCTCTGGTCCTTGGCTCCCATGGCTTGGGAGGGGCGAGAGCCCCTCCGAGATTGGATCTATCTCTTTGTTTCTGCATTCTGAAATTCTGCCCTTTCACCGTTTCTTTTATATCCGGATATCCGTAACTCCGATTGGGGTGAATCTTTCGCCCAGATTTTTCTCGTAAAATTAGCTTTCTTGCGGCAAAAGAAGGGCATCAACCGCCTTATGGGTGGCCCACGAGAGTCCAGGGCGTGCCCAAGGGGGAGGGTGCGCCCCCTGTCTCGTGGCCACCTCAGACACTGTTTCGCGTTGATTCTTCCTTCGAAAAATCCCAAATATTCCAAAAAAAATCTCTATCCATTTTTATCCCATTTGGATTCCGTTTGATATGGGTTTCCTACGAAACATAAAACATGCAACAGAGAGGAACTGGCACTGGGCACTGGATCAATATGTTAGTCCTAAAAAATAATATAAAAGTTGCCAAAAGTATATGAAAGTTGAAGAATATTGGCATGGAAAAATCAAAAATTATAGATACGACGGAGATGTATCAGGTGTCACATGTTATCACACACGTGTTAACATAAGGAAATGTATGTATAACTTACTAATCATCACACACGAGTACTCGCAAACCCATCGTGTGCGATACTCCTAGCCATCGCAAGCAACTAGTGTGCATTTTTTCAAAGTTTTTTCTACACAGAATCGCACACGTATTAACTATAGTAACCGCATGTGTTATATTTTCTCACACACGTATTAACAGTTCATTCGAGTGGGGTATTTGCCGCGTATCACACACATCTTATTTACATGAATTGTTTCTGTTCTTTTGGCTCATCGCAAATAGTTCATCTATGTGAACTGTATGCCGCATGATACGTCTCCAACGTATCTATAATTTATGAAGTATTCATGTGATTATATTATCCATCTATGATGTTTTATATGCATTTATATGCCATTTTATATGATTTGTGGGACTAACCTATTAACCTAGAGCCCAGTGCAAGTTTCTGTTTGCTCCTTGTTTTTGAGTTTTACAGAAAAGGAATACCAAACAGAGTCCAATTGACGTGCCAATTTTTGATGATTTTTATGGACCAAAAGAAGACCACGGAGCATCGGAGTTGGGACAGAAGAGTCCCGGGCTGCCCACGAGAGTGGAGGGCGCGTCCACCCCCTAGGTCGCGCCCCTATCTCGTGGACAGCCCGGAGACCCCCCTGACGTGAAACCTACGCCAAAAACTCCTATAAATACAGAAACCTTCGGGAAATAACCTAGATCGGAAGTTCCACCGCCGCAAGCCTCTATAGCCACGAGAAATCAATCTAGGTCCTCTCCGGCACCCTGCCGGAGGGGGCCATCATCACCGGAGGCCATGGAGGAGGATCTCAGAGGGGCCATCATCGCTATGAAGGCCAAGGACCAGAGGGGGAAAGCCATGGAGGAGGAAGCACAAGGGGGAGAACCTCTCCTCCTCTCTCTTGGTGGCACCGGAGTGCCATCGGGAGGGGAATCATCGCCGCGGTGATCGTCTTCATCAACATCACCATCATCATCACCATCCTCATCTCTTTTACGCGGTCCACTCTCCCGCACCCTGCTGTAATCCCTACTTGAACATGGTGCTTTACGCCGCATATTATGATTCAATGATGTGTTGCCATCCTATAATGTTTTGAGTAGATATCTTTTGTCCTTGGGTTGATTGATGGTCTAGATTGGTACGAGTTGTATGTTTTATCTTGGTGCTGTCCTATGGTGCCCTCCGTGTCGCGCAAGCGTGAGGGATTCCCGCTGTAGGGTGTTGCAATACGTTCATGATTCGCTTATAGTGGGTTGGTGAGTGACTGAAACACAAACCCGAGTAAGGGGGTTGTTGCGTATGGGAATAAAGAGGACTTGATGCTTTAATGCTATGGTTGGGTTTTACCTTAATGATCTTTAGTAGTTGCGGATGCTTGCTAGAGTTCCAATCATAAGTGCATATGATCCAAGTAGAGAAAATATGTTAGCTTATGCCTCTCCCTCATATGAAATTGCAATGACGACTACCGGTCTTGTTACCAATTGCCTAGGACAATTCTGCACACCGATCCACCATTATTCCACACTCGCTATTTATAATATTTAGTAATATATTCTAACTTTATGATAAGCACCTACTTTCATATTTTAGCTCTCCGATATCATGCAAAGTTATCCTCTTTATACCCACAACACAGTTTTATTTCTTGTTTCTAGTTGGAAGCAAACGTTCGGTGCACGTACAGTCGTATCAGTGGTAGATAGGGCTTGAGAGAATATTAATCTTATCTTTAGCTCCTTGTGGGTTCGACACTCCATACTTATCACTTCCACCTTTGGGAATTGCTATGATGATTCCCTGCACTTGGGGAATATCAAGCTATTTTTTGGCGCCATTGCCGGGGAGCAATAGCGTGGGGTTGATATTCTCGTGTGTGCTTGTTTGCTTTCTTCACTAAGTAGATTTTGTTTTTCCTTTTTGTTTCTGTTTAGTTGTGGGTGAAACATAAAAAAATGAAAATACAAAAAAATATATTATTACTTGCCTCTCATGCCTAAAAAGTTTTTGAAAAAGAGAAGTGATTGCAAAGTTATGCATTGAAGAAGTGAGGGTCGACCTTGAGCACTTGTGTTCATGCTCACAAAAATAATGTAGAATTTTTCGTGGGAGTTTCTCTGTAAATAATTATCCCCTTGTATATATCCACTGTATTATAAAAATAATGTGCCAAGCTTTGGTTTTAGTATGATAAGATTGCTTGCTTACTATGTGCAGAACAAAAACAGAAACTTTGGCTATAGTGCATGAATTTACATTTTTTTACTGGAAAGTCAAATGGGTCTGAAACTTTTTGCACATTACTTCTGTACAAATTTTTCAAATTTTCAAATTTATTTCATAATTTTTGGAGTTACAGAAGTTTACTAAACTTCTAGATTACTACAGACTGTCCTGTTCTTGATAGATTCTGTTTTTAGTGTGTTGTTTGCTTATTTTGATGCATCTATGGCTAGTATGTAAGGGTATGAACCATAGAGAAGTTGGAATACAGTAGGTTTAACACCAATATAAACAAAAATGAGTTAATTACAGTACCTTAAAGTGGTAGTTTGCTTTATTACACTAACGGATCTCACAAGTTTTTGTTTAAGTTTTTGTGAATGAAGTGTTTGAAGAACGAGGAGTTACCGATGTGAGAAGAATAAAGAGAGACAAGAGTTCAAGCTTGGGGATGCCCAAGGCACCCCAAGTAAATATTTCAAAGGATACTCAAGCATCTAAGCTTGGGGATGCCCCGGTTGGCATCCCATCTTTCTTCTTCAACAAATATCGGTATACCTCGGTTTTTGTTTTGTTCACATGATTTGTGTCCTTTGTGTTTTTATTTTTCTTTAAGAATCATGCTAGTATGAGATAGCTCTTCATTGATTTATAGAATACTTCATGTGCTTCACTTATATCTTTTAAGTATGATCTTATAGAATTGCTCTTTGTGCTTCACTTAAATCGTTTGAGTATGGTTTTATAGAATGCTTCTGTGCCTTCACTTATATATTTTGAGCTTGGATATTGGCTAGTCTATATTAATTGTAGAATGCTCCAGGAACTTCACTTATATCTTTTGGAGTATGAATAATACTATAATTTAAAGTGGGTTTGGAAGAGTGTCGACTCTAGGAATTAGTGATCCCACTATCTTGGAGGGTGTTGAATCTTCGTACGATATTTATGAAAGTGGATTTGGAAGAGTGTCAACTTTAGTTAGTATTCCACTATTTCGGAAGAGGTTCCAATTGAGTATGAGAACAAAGTTGCTATCCATGATGCTACTAAAAATTATTATGAGAGAGGAATATGTGCTTGTAGGAGTTGCAATAATATCAAGTCTCCTCTCTATGTGTTTAAAGTTTTGAAGTTATACTTGTTTTGCCTTCCTATGCTAGTTGACTTTTGTTCCTATAAATTGTGTGCTCACAAAATCCCTAGGCATAGGAAGTGAGTTAGATTTAAATTTTGTAGTCATGTTCTTCATGATGCTCCCTTTGTGTTTCAACTCTTTTCTTTTATGCGAGCATCATTGAAATCGTCATGCCTAGCTAAAAGGCATTAAAGAAAAGCGCTTGTTGGGAGACAACCCAATATTTGCCCTTACTATTTTTGTGTGTCTACATGATTAAGCTACTGCAGTAATCATGTTTTATAGCTTTTGTTTCAATAAAGTGCCAAGTAAGACCTTTGGGAAGATTTGGGTGAAAGTTAATGTGATCTTGCTGTAAAAAACTGAAACTTTGCGCTCATGAAATTAGCTGCCATTTTTAACAGAACAGTGCTTTTGAGGTGATTCTTTTTGAAGAAGACTAATAGACAAATTCCTCACGTCCACCAATTTATTTCATAATTGTTGGAGTAGCATAAGTATGGTTGTTGTTCAGATAATTACAGATTGTTCTGTTTCTAACAGATTCTGTTTTCATCGCATAGTTTGCTTGTTTTCTAGTTTCTATGGCTTATATTTCGCAATATAAATTGTAGAAATGATATGGTACAGTAGGCATTGTGTGAAAAAAATTATGAACCTTGTCTTTTACAGCACCAAAGTGAATGGTTTACTCTTTATCATACTAACCTATCTCACGAAGTTCCATTAAGTTTTGTGTGGTTGAAGTTTTCAAGTTTTGGGTGAGATATCGATAGGAGGAGAATAAGGAGTGGGAAGACCCTAAGCTTGGGGATGCCCAAGGCACCCCAAGGTAATATTCAAGGAAGACTCAAGCGCCTAAGCTTGGGGATGCCCCGGAAGGCATCCCCTCTTTCGTCTTCAAAACTATCGGTATACCTTACTCGGAGCTATATTTTTATTCGTCACATGATATGTGTTTTGCTTGGAGCGTATTTTCAATTTTACTTGTTGTTTGAATAAAGTCATTGGATCTGAAATATTGAATAAAAAAGGAACCCTCCCATGGCTAGTTAATTATTTGACTACTCAGTGTCCTTCACTCATATCTTTTGGAGTAGTTTGTCATTTACTCATGTGCTTCATGTATATCCTATGAGTAAATGGGGGAATGAATTGAATGTCATAAATCTGAATTTATATATGTTTCATATGCTTATAACATGGATAGTAATGACTTCACATATAAAGAGTATGAGGCATAAAAGTTGTTGAGAGTTGCCAAACATAGTTTTGGTCATCATTGCAATTAATAGGAAGTAATAAGGAAAGAGAGGTTCACATACAAATATATTATCTTGGACATCTTTTATGATTGTGAAGCACTCATTAAGTATGACATGCTAAAAGAGTTGATGTTGGACAAGGAAGACAACGTAATGGTTTATGTTTTCTCACATCTCAGTTAAAGTATATTGTCATTGACCTTCCAAACATGTTAAGCTTGCCTTTCCCCGTCATGCTAGCCAAATTCCTTGCACCAAGTAGAGATACTACTTGTGCTTCCAAATATCCTTAAACCCAGTTTTGCCATGAGAGTCCACCATACTTACCTATGGATTGAGTAAGATACTTCAAGTAAGTTGTCATGTTGCAGGCAATAAAAATTGCTATCTAAATATGTATGACTTATTAGTGCAGAGAAAATAAGCTTTGTACGATCTTGTTGTGGAAGCAATAAAAGCGACGAACTGCATAATAAAGGTCCACATATAAGGGACAATATAAAGTGACATTCTTTTTCATTAAGATTTTATGCATCCAACCCTAAACGCACATGACAACATCTGCTTCCCTCTGCGAAGGGCCTATCTTTTACTTTATGCTTGAGTCAAGGTGATCCTCACCTTTCCCTTTTTCATTTTATCCTTTGGCAAGCTCCTCGTGTTTGAAAGATCATGATATATATATATATATATATATATATATATATATATATCCAATTGGATGTAAGTTAGCATGGGCTATTATTGTTGACATCACCTAAAGGTGAATACGTTGGGAGGCAACACAATAAGCCCCTATCTTTCTCAGTGTCCGGCTAAAACTCCATAACCACAAGTATTGCGTGAGTGTTAACAACTATAGAAGACTATATGATAGTTGAGTATGTGGACTTGCTGAAAAGCTCTATTCTTGACTCTTTTTGATGTTATGATAAATTGCAATTACTTCAATGACTGAGATTATAGTTTGTTAGTTCTCAATGAAGTTTCTGAACCATACTTGACATTGTGAATAGATTGTTACTTGATCATGAAAAGTTTTATGAGATAAGCTACTATTATGACACATATTGATGCTAGAAAAGGTGATTGAAATTATAATTGATCAAACTTGTGCACCTGCTAGCATTCACACTTCATAAATTATTTCTTTTATCATTTACCTACTCGAGGACGAGTAGGAATTAAGCTTGGGGATGCTGATACGTCTCCAACGTATCTATAATTTATGAAGTATTCATGCTATTATATTATCCATCTATGATGTTTTATATGCATTTATATGTCATTTTATATGATTTGTGGGACTAACCTATTAACCTAGAGCCCAATGCCAGTTTCTGTTTTCTCCTTGTTTTTGAGTTCTACAGAAAAGGAATACCAAACGGAGTCCAATTGACGTGCCAATTTTTGATGATTTTTTATGGACCAAAAGAAGACCACGGAGCATCGGAGTTGGGCCAGAAGAGTCCCGGGCTTCCCACGAGAGTGGGGGCACGCCCACCCCACTAGGGCGCGCCCCCCTATCTCGTGGACAGCCCGGAGACCCCCCCTGACGTGAAACCTACGACAAAAATTCCTATAAATACAGAAACCTTCGGGAAATAACCTAGATCGGAAGTTTCGCCGCCGCAAGCCTCTGTAACCACGAGAAATCAATCTAGGCCCTCTCTGGCACCCTGGCGGAGGGGGCCATCATCACCGGAGGCCATGGAGGAGCATCTTGGAGGGGCCATCATCGCTATGAAGGCTAGGGACCAGAGGGGAAAGCCATGGAGGAGGAAGCACAAGGGGGAGAACCTCTCCACCTCACTCTTGGTGGCACCAAAGTGCCATCGGGAGGGGAATCATCGCCGCGGTGATCGTCTTCATCAACATCACCATCATCATCACCATCCTCATCTCTTTTACGCGGTCCACTCTCCCGCACCCTGCTGTAATCCCTACTTGAACATGGTGCTTTATGCCGTATATATTCAATGATGTGTTGCCATCCTATGATGTTATGAGTAGATATATTTTGTCCTTGGGTTGATTGATGGTCTAGATTGGTACGAGTTGTATGTTTTATCTTAGTGATGTCCTATGGTGCCCTCCGTGTCGCGCAAGCGTGAGGGATTCCCGCTGTAGGGTGTTGCAATACGTTCATGATTCTCTTATAGTGGGTTGGTGAGTGACTGAAACACAAACCCGAGTAAGGGGGTTGTTGTGTATGGGAATAAAGAGGACTTGATGCTTTAATGCTATGGTTGGGTTTTACCTTAATGATCTTTAGTAGTTGCGGACGCTTGCTAGAGTTCCAATCATAAGTGCATATGATCCAAATAGAGAAAGTATGTTAGCTTATGCCTCTCCCTCATATGAAATTGCAATGACGACTACCGGTCTTGTTAACAATTGCCTAGGACAATTCCGCACACCGATCCAACATTATTCCACACTCGCTATTTATAATATTTAGTAATATATTCTAACTTTATGATAACAGCACCTACTTTCATATTTTAGCTCTCCGATATTATGCAAAGTTATCCTCTTTATACCCACAACATAGTTTTATTTCTTGTTTCTAGTTTGAAGCAAACGTTCGGTGCACGTAGAGTCGTATTAGTGGAAGATAGGGCTTGAGAGAATATTGATCTTACCTTTAGCTCCTTGTGGGTTCGACACTCCATACTTATCACTTCCACCTTTGGGAATTTCTACGATGATTCCCTGCACTTGGGGATTATCACCGGATATCACGCACATCTTATTAAGTTGAACTGTTTCTGTTGTGTTGCCTAATCGAAAATAGTTCATCTGAGTGAACGGTATGTCGTATATTGCACACACCTTGATCTCGCTGACCGTTTCTATTGCGTTCCCTAATCGCAAACAGTTCATCCGGAGTGAACTATATGCCGTATATCACACACACCTTGATATGTCTGCCCGTTTCTGTTGTTCTGGCTCATCGCTAATAGTTCTTATGAATTAACTGTATGCCATGCATCGCACGCGCTACTACAATCTGGATCGTGTTTGATGTCTCCGCCATTGCAAACGTCGTATCATTTTTTTACAGTTATTTTACATCACTGTTTGTGATTGATGCATCACACATAGTTTCGTTGAAGGGTCTCTAATTGTAGTGTCGCGTTAGCAGCATCCTGCAGTAGTGTATGATGGTTGCGTAACTTTCACTTGGTCATAGGAGCTTGGTGGTGGGGGCGAGTAACTAGCCCCCAGTCTGCAAAGTGTTTGGCTGCCGCCAAGGTATAAACATTTAACCACTTTGGCTTGTTTTAGAAAAAGCCCATCGTTTCACATCAAAGATCTCTATCGATCCATGGTCTGACACTGTTGTCGAATTACCGACCAGTTTACTCTTACTAAGACAGTCTGTTTTCATCTTTCTCCACTGAGGCTCTTTACCATTTGAGCTGGAAGCAATCGTAGTGGTTCTCCCTTTAGACTCTTAACTGAACAAAGCAGAAACGTAAGAGGTAAGCACAAAAACCGGGCAACCCAACTATTGACCAAAATCATTGTTGAAACTAATTCATATAATTCAATATCCAAGACGCCGAATAAACTATTCAGACCTATACTCAGGTGGGGGATTGAATCCGAGCCTCTGGTCGATACCCACGTGTGTTGTGAAAGAATTTGTATCGCGAGAGTTATCTTTGGCTCAAAGGAAAGAAAGAAAAGAAGATAACACAAATATATGCGTGGTGACCGTGAAGGGTCTGTTTTCTTTCAATTTATAAAGTCAAAACTATACATGCCGAGCTGATCAAATAAACTTTGAAAGATACTTTTAAAAGGGAAGGGGGGGGGGGATTAAACAGGGTGGTTATAGTCGGGTTTATAGCCGTAGTCCTCCCCTGCCACACGTGTGCGCCTCTTTGTTATTTATCAGCTTTTCCTCGTCTACAGTGAGGTTGTTGTGTGCCCCTGCTACCCCACATATACTATGTTTTATGCATTCGAGAAGCGGATCCTTGGAAATTGGAATAGGTCATAGCTGTGGCACAGTGGTTTAAACCATGTCTCGATGACAACTAAGAAGTCTACATGCACATGCCTCTAATGACCAGCGCCATGGAGCCAAAGTCATCGTTATTGAACTGTTGAATAGATCTGAATCAGTTGACCAAAATCTCGCTCTCGCACATGCATGATGAAAAATCCTAACGTCGCCACCCCAAGGACATGAGAGGAATATACGTCTAAGCTCCATCGACTATGTACAGATGGACAACCTCAAGGAGGATCAGAGCCCGAAAGACAAAATTGAAGTGTTGCCATCTGAGCGAGTGTTGCACCTCCAAGGACTAAAAAACCTTAACCTAAGTTACTAGCCGGAGCAAAGGCACCAGGATTGCCCTTCGCCGCCGGCCACTAGAGTGATAGACAGAGAGAGGCAAATCCCGGGGATCATCGACAAAGTCTGGAGGGCAGAATTTGTCCTAGCCGTCGAAGTAAAGGAATGAAAACGCTTGATGAAAAAGTAACAATTGAGCTGGGTCTTAAATAGAGTAATTATTCCTAGTTAAAGTACGAATTTGAACAATCAAAATAGGCAGAACGTACTACTACCTGTTGAGATCTTCTTCATCAAGGGATGTGCCGTAGTTTTCTTTTCTCCTCGATACAATATAAGCCATAAATATCTGTAGGTGCTATTCTGCAGCCCGGCTGTCGACAGTAAAATCGTTTTAGAAAAAAAATTGTTTTTTTTACGGTGCAGGATGCTCAAGTGCGTGGTGCCATGAGAAATCTGGGGAAGTTTGGACATTGGAGGAGCTCCTGGCAAAAAAAACAATTTTTGGGTGTGTGAGAAACTTTTGAAAACAACACTATTTTTTTGCGGGATTTTGAACAACACTATTTGAACCTGATTTTTGTCTCTTTTGCCACGATGCATGTCTAAACACCTTGATTTTTTTTCCACGGGCATATGAAGCATTTGAGCATCTTGGATGTCAAAAAAGTCAGAGTTTTTTTTTATTTTCTTTGCTTTTTTTTTTCTGTTTTATTGTTCATCAGGTGTAGATAAGCCGGGCTCCGAATTGAATTATCGGCTCATATTCGCCCTTTTGCATACATCCTGGTCACATGGAAAAACTAAACAAACTCCGTGGTATCTAGCTTGCTACGTTGGACTCCTACAGCCGATGAATGTAGGCGTGTAGGTATATATATGTGCATTCATGCCTGTGTACACATATGAATACTCTCGAACGTTGGGAATAATAAACGAGTGAATGACATAATGAAGCCGGATAACATTGGGGATAAGAATTGCTACGTGGTGTTCTTACTCTTTTCCTATCAAACGATCTGAACCATAATAATATGTGCAACTGGACAGTCGAGTAGTCGACCAGTCGACAGAGATACACACCAATATGTGGACACCCTCGATCGTATGCATGCATTCGCATCTACCTTTTTCTGCGTGTGAATATTTTGGTCAATTAACGACACATACTCCACGTATACTCTGCACTGTTAGATTCGATGTACTTTTTCTTTTCCTCAGGTGATATCTGTAAATTCCAATGGAATTCCACAAATTCGCGAAAAAAAAATCTAGGGAAACATACAGTTCTAGAGGTTAAGTATGTTTTTATCCCTGAATTTGTCACAAACTACGTGTCAGGTGCTTTATTGTATTTTCTTTGAGAAAAGACACCCAGTGTGTATCTTAGATAGAAAACAGCGAAAATTCACAATTCTAAGTTTCAAAAGTTATAAAAAAAGTATAGATATCCATGCAGGCATAATGTACTTGTGTATAAATTTTCAGAACGAAATACGTTGAAATGAGAACTGTGCAAAAAAAAAACCCTAGGGCTTTTTCGCACATGATATTATTCATTCTCAAAGTCCATGAATTTACTTACTTTTTGTATAGGTCGCATTTCAACGTATTTCATCCTGAATTTTTATACACATATACATTTCATCCTTATATATTTGCATCTTTTTCTGCAGTTTTTTTAATTGGAAAGTTTGAATTTTGTTTTTTTAATTGTGGGCTCCATCGAGGCCGGTTACTAAAATGTTGCACTCAGAAAACAGTTGTAGTACTTCCTCTCTAAAATATAAGGCATGCTAGGTTTTTCTAATCTTCATCGCATAATTTTGAGTGTGATTTTCATTCATTCCATGACTATAGAATTAGTGTGAAGACATATAAAACAAAATTACTTTGCAACATAACTAAGACGATATACTACGTCGAATACGTGGTAACAACGCAAACTTAACAAAATGATAAGATGATACATTTTTACATATTCAATCCATGTAGTAAATTCGGTATATATTGATGGTAAAAATCATGCATCAAACACAGTACAGAGTCAAGCGCGCTTTATATTTTTGGGAAGGAGTACAATGGAAAGACAACCGAATACAGGATGACTAGTAAAAATAAAATTACATTGAAATTCATGTTTGTCATCTTCTTTCTTCGGTTGTACGCCGCTTGCCGAATATTGAAAATTGCACTGAGGCTTTGGAGATCACAATACTCACTCATCACTTGAAACGAGATGTATCGCTAAAGGAATATAGACTAGGGCATCACCCCATGGAATACGGGCTTACAATCGTTTATCATCAGTCGAGAGGGTTGGAGAAATCACACCATGCGACCAAACAAATGGAAGATGTCGAACTCACGCACCAAGATCCAACCATCTGCTTTCTTTGATTGACACACCAATTGTCAAGATCTGACAAGAGCTAACAGATCTGACAACACCTACCCGCACTGCCATGTTTTGGCGTCAGATCGAACGTCCTCAAGGTATGAAGACTCCCAAGAGATCTTATTTCAATGTGTCATCATCATCACCATCCCACTGATATTGCTGCCAAGGAACCAAAATCTAAGGAAAACAAGACCCTGCTTGAATTAAGAGATATAGTCGTCCAATAATGATTTGTTGTGGCTTTGGCGGCTTCGGGCCATTCTTCTGGAAGTGAAGTCTAATGAGAGGCTTGCACAGGAAAACTCACACTCATGCACAACTATTTTTGTACTATGCTAGAGAAATGAAATCATAGTTCATAAAAAAAAATTAAGTGAAGCAACAAAAGGAAAAAAATAGAGCCTCATACAAATGTAGACAATGAAAGGAAAGGGCCAATAATAGAAAATGATATATATTATTGACCGTAGAAAACATAAAGGACCTTATGACATACGCAAATTATGTGCCAAACTTCAATGCATTAGTTAAAGATTTTGAAGTTATGGTTGCATAGATAAGGAGATATTTCCTACCGGGTTAGCAACTGCCGCCTCCTCCTAATAAAAAGAAACACCAGGATTACCTCCTAAGGGACCCTTTGCCATCAGTTCCCATCATCTCCAGGTGCCTTCTGGCGCCAACGAGATGGTGCAGTCTATGTTGTCTCTATAGTCTCTCATCACTCTAGCTTTAATTAGAAGTCTAAGTGTCTAGCTGGTGGTGGTAAGGTGAGGTGCCATCAGGAACTAGGAATAAGTCATTCATGTCTCATCATCGTTGGCCCATGTTGTTTGGCACTGGCGAAGGGAGTGTGGAGCTTCAATGAGGGATGTTGGGGAACGTTGCATGGAAAACAAAAAAATTCTACGCACATGCAAGATCTATCCATGGAGATGAATAGCTATGAGAGGTGAGAGTGTGTCTACGTACTCATGTAGACAATTCAGTGGAAGTGTTTATCAATGCGGTTGATCTAGTCATACACCTTCACGATCCGCCCGATCAAGTACCGAACGTACGACACCTCTACGTTCAACACACATTCAGCCCGATGATGTCCTCGCCTTCTTGATCCAGCAAGACAAGCGAAGTAGTAGATGAGTTCCAGTAGCACGATAGCGTGGTGACAGTGCTGATGGAACTATCTCCTCAGGGCTTCGCCGAGCACTACGAAAATATGACCGAGGATGAACTAGAGAGAGGGGGGGGGGAGGAGGGGAGGCAGCCTAGGGCAACCCCAAGGGGGCCGGCGGCCACCCTTGGCCCCTACCCTAGCGGCCCCCTTCCTTCTTGGGCGCGTGGGGGGGGGGAGGCAGGAGGGGGTGACGCCCCCCCTTTCCTTTCTCTTAGGTGGAGGGAAGGAAGGAGGGGCTATCCCTCCTCCTTTTCCTTCCATAGGGCCGGTGTCCAAGAGGTGGGGCGCGCCAGCCCCTTGTGGGCTGGTGTGCTCCCCTCTTTTTGCCCATATGGCCCAATAACCTCACTGGGCCTCCTGGAACCCTTTCCGGTGATCCGATGACTACCCGCTACACTCTGAAACCTTTCCGGTGACTAAATTACATCGTCCTATATATCAATCTTTACCTGCGGACCATTTCAGAGCTCCTCGTCATGTCTATGATCGCATCCGGGACTCCAAACAACATTCAGTCATCAACTCACATAACTCATATAATATTATATTGTCAACGAACGTTAAGCGTGTGGACCCTACGGGTTCGAGAATGATGTAGACTGATACGTCCATTTTGCATCATGTTTTCCTACTGTTATTTATGATGTTTCTATGCATAATAATGTTTTTTGGAGTAATTCTAATGCCTTCTCTCTCATAATATGCAAGGTATACACAAAGAGGGAGAATTCCGACAGCTGGAAATCTGGACCTGGAAAAGCTACGTCAGGCCACCTATTCTGCACAACTCCAAACAAGCTAAAACTTCACGGAGATTTTTTATGAAACATTTGAGGAATATTGGAGCCAATAACTACTAGAGGGGGCCCACCAGGTTGGCACAACCCACCTGGGCGCGCTAGGGAGCCCAAGCGCGCCCTGGTGGGTTGTGCTCACCCAGGCCCGCCTCTGGTGCCCATCTTCTAGTATATAAGTCATTTCGACCTAGAAAAATAAAGAGAGGACTTTCGGGACGGGGTGCCGCCATCTCGAGGCGGAACTTGGGCAGGAGCACTTTTGCCCATCGGCGAAGCGATTCCGCCGGTTGAACTTCACTTCCGGAGGGGGAAATCATCATCATCATCATCACCAACAAATCTCCCATCTTGGGGAGGGCTATCTTCATCAACATCTTCAACAGCACCATCTCATCTCAAACCCTAGTTAATCTCTAGTGTTCAATCTTTTAACCGGAACTATAGATTGGTGCTTGTGCGTGACTAGTAGTGTTGATTACATCTTGTAGTTGATTACTATATGGTTTATTTGGTGGAAGATTATATGTTCAGATCCAATATGCTATTTAATACCCCTCTGATCTTAGCATAATTATCATTTGTGAGTAGTTACTTTTGTTCTTGAGGTCATGGGAGAAATCATGTTGCAAGTAATCATGTGAACTTGATGTGTGTTCGATATTTTGATAGTATGTATGTTGTGATTCCCTTAGTGGTGCCATGTGAATGTCGACTACATGAAACTTCACCATCTTTGGTCCTAAGGGAATGCATTCTGGAGTAGTAATTAGATGATGGGTTGCGGGAGTGACAGAAGCTTAAACCCCAGTTTATGTGCTATTCCGTAAGGGACCGATTGGATTCAAACGTTTAATGCTATGGTTAGAATTTATTCTTAATACTTTTCCCGTAGTTGCGGATTCTTGCGGGAGGGTTAATCATAAGTAGTAGGTTTGTTCAAGTATGAACAACACCTAAGCACCGATCAACCCACATATCAAATTATCAAACTAGCGAACACAAATCGAACCAACATGATGAAAGTGACTAGTTGAAATTCCCGTGTACCCTCAAGAACGCTTTGCTCACTATAAGAGACCGTTTTGGCCTGTCCTTTGCCTCAAAAGGATTGAGCTATCTTTCTGCACTTTTGTTACTATATCATTACTTTCTCGTTACAAAAATATCTTGCTATCAAACTATTCTGTTACTTACGATTTCAGCACTTGTAGACATTACCTTCCTGAAAACCACTTGTCATTTCCTTCTCCTCCTCGTTGGGTTCAACACTCTTTCTTATGAAAAGAGCTACAATTGATCCCCTATACTTGTGGTTCATCAAGGCTATTTTCTGGCGCCTTTGGTAAGTGGAATTTGGTAAGGAAACATTTATATAGTGTGCTGAAATTTATTGTCACTTGTTACTATGGAGAATAATCCTTTGAGGGGTTTGTTCGGGGTATCTTCACCTCGAACAAAATCACAGTTAGCTACCCCTCAACCTACTGCACCTTCTGAAAATATTCAATATGAAGTTCCTTCGGGTATAATATAACAACTGCTAGCTAATCCTTATGCAGGAGATGGAACCGAACATCCTGATATGAACTTGATATATGTGGAACAAATATGTGGATTGTTTAAGCTTGCATGCTTACCTGGAGATGAAGTTATGGAGAAGGTTTTCCCTTTATATTTGAAGGGAAAAGCATTGGCATGGTATAGGCTATGCGATGATATTGGAGCTTGGAACTGGAATCGATTGAAACTGGAGTTTCACCAAAAAAATATCCTATGCATCTAGTTCACTGTGATCGGAATTACATATATAATTTTTGGCCTCGTGAAGGGGAAAGTATCTATCTAGCTTGGGGGAGGCTTAATTCAATGTTATATTCATGCCCCAATCATGTGCTCTCAAGAGAAATTATTATTCAAAAAAATTATGCTTGGCTTTCTTGTGATGATCAATCCATGCTCGATACTTCTTGTACTGGTTCTTTTATTAAGAAGACCATTGAATTCCGGTGGGATCTTTTGGAAAGAATTAAACGCAACTCTGAAGATTGGGAACTCGATGAAGGTAAAGAGCCGGGTATTAAGCTTAAGTATGATTGTGTTAAATCTTTTATGAATACCAATGCTTTTCAAAACTTTAGCACTAAATATGGACTTGACTCTGAGATAGTAGCCTCCTTTTGTGAATCATTTACTACTCATGGTGATCACCCTAAAGAGAAGTGGTTTAAATAGCATCCACCTATTAAAGAAGGAATTAAAGAACCGATACTAGCTAAGGAAGAAACTATACTTTATAATGTTGATCCAGTTGTTCCCACTGCTTATATTGAGAAACCACCTTTTCCTGTTAGGATAAAGGAACATGCTAAAGTTTCAACTGTGGTCAACAAAAGTTATATTAGAAGACCTAAACCAGATGAACATATTAAAGTAGAACCTGGTATTGCTATGGTTAAGGATCTCTTGGAAGAAAATGTAGATGGGCATGTTATTTACTTCTGTGAAGAAGCTGCTAGACTTGCGAAACCTGATAAAAAGGATAAACACAGACCTGTTGTTGGCAATGCCCATTGTCTCAGTTAAAATAGGGGATCACTGTTATCATGGTTTATGTGACATAGGTGCTAGTGTGAGTGCTATTCCCTACTCCTCATACCAAGAAATTATGAATGACATAGCACCTGCAGAGATAGAAGACATAGATGTTACTATTAAACTTGCTAATGGAGACACTATATCACCAATTGGAATTGTTAGAGATGTTGAAGTCTTGTGTGGGAAAATAAAATACCCTACTGACTTTATATTTCTTGGTTCCCCACAAGATGACTTTTGTCCCATTATCTTTGGTAGACCTTTCTTAAACACTGTTAATGCTAAAATAGATTGTGAGAAACAAATTGTCGGTGTTAGTTTTGGTGATGAGTCTCACAAATTTAATTTCTCCAAATTTAGTAGAAAGCTTCATGAAAAAGAATTGCCTAGTAAGGATGAAATAGTTGGTCTTGCTTCTATTGTTGTGCCTCCTACTGATCCACAAGAACAATACTTTCTAGACCATGAAAATGATTTACATATGCATGAAAGAAATGAAATAGATGATATTTTATTTGAACAACGTCCTCTGCTTAAACACAATTTGCCTGTTGAAACTCTAGGAGGTCCTCCTCCACCTAAAGGTGATACTGTGTTTGAATAAAAACAATTGTCGGACACTTTGAAATATGCTTATCTTTATGAAAAGAAGATATATCATGTTATTATTAGTGCTAACCTTTTAGAACATGAAGAAGAAAGATTATTGACAGTTCTAAGGAAGCACCGAGTTGCTATTGGATATACTCTTGAAGATTTAAAGGGCATTAGTCCCACTCTAGTGTTCAATCTTGTTACCAGAACTATAGATTGGTGCTTGTGGGTGACTGTAGTGTTGATTATGTCTTGTAGTTAATTACTATATGGTTTATTTGGTGGAAGATTATATGTTCAGATCCAATATGCTATTTAATACCCCTCTGATCTTGAGCATGATTATCATTTGTGAGTAGTTACTTTTGTTCTTGAGGTCACGAGAGAAATCATGTTGCAAGTAATCATGTGAACTTGATGTGTGTCCGATATTTTGATATATGTATGTTGTGATTCCCTTAATGGTGTCATGTGAACGTAGACTACATGACACTTCACCATATTTGGGCCTAAGGGAATGCATTGTGGAGTAGTAATTAGATGATGGGTTGCTTGAGTGACAGAAGCTTAAACCCTAGTTTATGCGCTATTCCGAAAGTGAGCGATTGGATCCAAAAGTTTAATGTTATGGTTAGAATTTATTCTTAATACTTTTCCCGTAGTTGCGGGTGCTTGCGGGAGGGTTAATCATAAGTAGGAGGTTTGTTCAAGTATGAACAACACCTAAGCACCGATCAACCCACATATCAAATTATCAAACTAGCGAACACAAATCGAACCAACATGATGAAAGTGACCAGTTGAAATTCCCGTGTACCCTCAAGAACGCTTTGCTCACTATAAGAGATCGTTTTGGCATGTCCTTTGCCTCAAAAGGACTGGGCTATCTTGCTGCACTTTTGTTACTACTATCATTACTTTCTCGTTACAAAAATATCTTGCTATCAAACTATTCTGTTACTTACAATTTCAGCACATGTAGACATTACCTTCCTGAAAACCACTTGTCATTTCCTTCTGCTCCTCGTTAGGTTCGACACTCTTTCTTATGAAAAGAGCTACAATTGATCCCCTATACTTGTGGGTCATCAAGGCAATTTTCTGGTGCCGTTGCCGGGGAGTGAAGCACCTTTGGTAAGTGGAATTTGGTAAGGAAACATTTATATAGTGTGCTGAAATTTATTGTCACTTGTTACTATGGAGAACAATCCTTTGAGGGGTTTGTTCGGGGTATCTTCACCTCGAACGAAATCACAGTTAGCTACCCCTCAACCTACTGCACCTTCTGAAAATATTGAATATGAGATTCCTTCGGGTATGATATAGCAACTCCTAGCTAATCCTTATGCAGGAGATGGAACCGAACATCTTGATATGCACTTGATATATGTGGAACAAATATGTGGATTGTTTAAGCTTGCATATTTACCTGGAGATGAAGTTATGAAGAAGGTTTTCCCTTTATATTTGAAGGTAAAAGCATTGGCATGGTATAGGCTATGCGATGATATTGGAGCTTGGAACTGGAATCGATCGAAATTGGAGTTTCACCAAAAAAATTATCCTATGCATCTAGTTCACCGTGATCGGAATTACATATATAATTTTTGGCCTCGTGAAGGGGAAAGTATCGCTCTAGCTTGGGGGAGGCTGAAGTCAATGTTATATTCATGCCCCAATCATGTGCTCTCAAGAGAAATTATTATTCAAAAAAATTATGCTCGACTTTCTTGTGATGATCAATCCATGCTCGATACTTCTTGTACTGGTTCTTTTATTAAGAATACTATTGAATTCCGGTGGGATCTTTTGGAAAGAATTAAACGCAACTCTGAAGATTGGGAACTCGATGAAGGTAAAGAGTCAGGTATTAAGCTTAAGTATGATTGTGCTAAATCTTTTATGAATACCGATGCTTTTCAAAACTTTAGCACTAAATATGGACTTGACTCTGAGATAGTAGCCTCCTTTTGTGAATCATTTGCTACTCATGTTGATCTCCCTAAAGAGAAGTGGTTTAAATAGCATCCACCTATTAAAGAAGGAATTAAACAACCGGTACTAGCTAAGGAAGAAACTATACTTTATAATGTTGATTCAGTTGTTCCCACTGCTTATATTGAGAAACCACCTTTTCCTGTTAGGATAAAGGAACATGCTAAAGTTTCAACTGTGGTCAACAAAAGTTATATTAGAAGACCTAAACCAGATGAACATATTAAAGTAGAACCTGGTATTGATATGTTTAAGGATCTCTTGGAAGGAAATGTAGATGGGCACTTCTGTGAAGAAGCTGCTAGAATTGCCAAACCTGATAAAAAGGATAAACACAGACCTGTTGTTGGCATGCCCATTGTCTCAGTTAAAATAGGGGATCACTGTTATCATGGTTTATGTGACATAGGTGCTAGCGTGAGTGCTATTCCCTACTCCTCATACCAAGAAATTATGAATGACATAACACCTGCAGAGATAGAAGACATAGATGTTACTATTAAACTTGCTAATGGAGACACTATATCACCAATTGGAATTGTTAGAGATGTTGAAGTCTTGTGTGGGAAAATAAGATACCCTACTGACTTTATATTTCTTTATTCCCCACAAGATGACTTTTGTCCCATTATCTTTGGTAGACCTTTCTTAAACACCATTAATGCTAGAATAGATTGTGAGAAACAATTTGTCGGTGTTAGTTTTGGTGATGAGTCTCACAAATTTAATTTCTCCAAGTTTAGTAGAAAGCTTCATGAAAAAGAATTGCCTAGTAAGGATGAAATAGTTGGTCTTGCTTCTATTGTTGTGCCTCCTACTGATCCACTAGAACAATACTTTCTAGACCATGAAAATGATTTACATATGCATGAAAGAAATGAAATAGATGATATTTTATTTGAACAACGTCCTCTGCTTAAATACAATTTGCCTGTTGAAACTCTAGGAGGTCCTCCTCCACCTAAAGGTGATACTGTGTTTGAATTAAAACAATTGCCGGACACTTTGAAATATGCTTATCTTGATGAAAAGAAGATATATCATGTTATTATTAGTGCTAACCTTTCAGAACATGAAGAAGAAAGATTATTGACAGTTCTAAGGAAGCACCGAGTTGCTATTGGATATACTCTTGATGATTTAAAGGGAATTAGTCCCACTCTATGTCAACACAAGATTAATATGGAACCTGATGCTAAACCCATTGTTGATCACCAACGTCTGTTAAATACGAAGATGCAAGAAGTGGTAAGAACGGAGATATTAAAACTTCTGGAAGCAGGTATAATTTATCCTATAGCTGATAGTAGATGGGTAAGTCCTGTTCATTCTGTCCCTAAGAAAGGAGGTATTACTGTTGTTCCTAATGATAAGAATGAACTTATTCGACAAAGAATTGTGACAGGATATAGAATGGTAATTGATTTTAGAAAATTAAATAAAGCAACTAGAAAATATCATTACCCTCTGCCTTTTATTGATCAACTGCTAGAACGATTATCTAAGCACACACACATTTCCTTCCTTGATGGATACTCTGGTTTTTCGCAAATACCTGTTTCTCAACCTAATGAAGAAAAGACCACTTTTACTTGTCCCTTTGGAACTTATGCTTATAGACGTATGCCTTTTGGTTTATTCAATGCACCTGCTTCCTTTCAAAGATGTATGACTGCTATATTCTCTGACTTTTGTGAAAAGATTGTTGAGGTTTTCATGGATGACTTCTCTATATATGGGAAGTCTTTTGATGATTTTTTATGCAATCTTGATCGAGTTTTGCAGAGATGTGAACAAACAAATCTTGTCTTGAATTGGGAGAAGTGTCACTTTATGGTTAATGAAGGTATTGTCTTGGGTCATAAGATTTCTGAAAAGGTTATTGAAGTGGACAAATCTAAGGTTGATGCAATTGAGAAAATGCCATGTCCTAAGGATATCAAAGGTATTCATAGTTCCCTAGGTCATGCTGGTTTCTATAGGAGATTTATCAAAGACTTTTCAAAAATCTCTTACAAACCTTTTGAAAAAGGATGTTCCTTTTGTTTTTTATGATGATTGTTTTGAATCCTTTGAAACACTCAAGAAAGCCTTAATTTTTGCACCTATTGTTCAACCACCTGATTGGAACTTGCCTTTCGAAATTATGTGTGATGCTAGTGACTATGTTGTTGGTGCTGTTCTAGGACAAAGAGTTGATAAGAAACTAAATGTTATTCATTATGCTAGTAAAACTCTAGACAGTGCTCAAAAGAATTATGCTACTACTGAAAAAGAATTCCTAGCAGTGGTGTTTGCTTGTGATAAATTTAGATCTTACATTGTTGACTCTAAAGTTATCGTTCACACCGACCATGCTGCTATAAAATATCTTATGGAAAAGAAAGATGCTAAACCTAGACTTATTCGATGGGTTATCTTGCTACAAGAATTTGATTTCCATATCATTGATAGGAAAGGAGCTGAGAACCCCGTAGCTGATAATTTGTCTAGGCTTGAAAATGTGCTTGATGACCCACTACCTATTGATGATAGTTTTCCTGATGAGCAGTTAGCTGCAATAAATGTTGCTCATAATACTCCTTGGTATGCTGATTATGCTAATTATGTTGTTGCCAAATATTTACCACCTAGCTTTACATACCAACAAAAGAAAAAATTCTTCTATGATTTAAGACACTACTTTTGGGATGACCCACATCTTTATAAAGAAGGAGTAGATGGTATTATTAGACATTGTGTACCTGAGCATGAACAGGGACAAATCCTTCGGAAATGTCACTCCAAAGCATATGGAGGGCATCATGCTGGAGATAGAATTGCTCACAAGGTATTGCAATCTTGATTTTATTGGCCTACTCTCTTCAAGGATGCCCGTAAGTTCGTCTTATCTTGTGATGAATGCCAAAGAATAGGTAATATCGATAAGCGTCAAGAAATTCCTATGAATTATTCACTTGTTGTTGAACCATTTGATGTTTGGGGATTTCATTACATGGGACCTTTTCCTTCCACTAATGGGTATACACATATTTTGGTAGCTGTTGATTATGTTACTAAATGGGTAGAAACTATTTCAACCAGTAGTGTTGATCACAACACCTCTATTAAAATGCTTAAGGAAGTTATTTTCCCAAGGTTTGGAGTCCCTACATATTTAATGACTGATGGTGGTTCACAATTTATTCATGGTGCTTTCCGTAAAATGCTTGCCATGTATGATGTTAACCATAGAATTGCATCACCTTATCATCCTCAGTCTAGTGGTCAAGTTGAGCTTAGAAATAGAGAAATAAAATTAATTTTGCAAAAGACTATCAATAGGTCCAGGAAGAATTGGTCTAAGAAATTAGATGATGCACTTTGGTCTTATAGAACAGCATATAGAAATCCGATGGGTATGTATCCTTACAAAATGGTTTATGGAAAAGCTTGTCATTTGCCCCTTGAATTAGAACATAAAGCATACTGGGCAGTCAAGGAACTCAACTATGATTTCAAACTTGTCGATGAAAAGAGGTTATTTGACATTAGCTCATTAGATGAATGGAGAACCCAAGCTTATGAAAATGCCAAGTTGTTTAAAGAAAAAGTTAAAAGATGGCATGATAAAGGATCCAAAAGCGTGAGTTTAAGGTTGGAGAATATGTTCATTTGTACAACTCTCGTTTTAGGTTCTTTGCAGGAAAACTCCTCTCAAAACGGGAAGGACCCTATGTTATCGAGGAGGTTTATCGGTCTGGAGCTATCAAAATAAATAATGTCGAAGGTACTAACCCGAAGGTTGTTAATGGGCAACGAATAAAACATTACATCTCAGGTATGCCCATTAATATTGAAAGCAATATTATCCAAACTTTGACACCGGAAGAACACATAAAAGAGTCCTTCCGGAACACTCTAGAATTGTGAAAATAAGGAGGTACATGATACGGTAAGTAAACGGACTCTGAAAAATCCGCAAAAATATTTTTTGTCAGTTTTGGAATATTTTAAAAAATAGGAAAATAAGAAACTTCCAAGAAGCGTACCCTGGTGGGCACAAGATACCAGGGCGCGCCTAGCTTGCCAGGCGTGCCCAGGTGGGTTGTGCCCACATGGGGCACCTTTTGCACTCTGTTTTTCTTCCGCTTACATGTTTCCCAAGATAAAAAAATCTTTATATATCCCCCAAACCTATTGACCACCGTATCATGGATAAATCTCCTATTTTCTTTTCTTGTTGTTTTCTGTCAGATCCCATCTACCATGGCTGCTTCAAGCTCCTCCAAGGACAAGTTCTTCAAGAACGTCATCAACCCATATGTGCGGGAAGTGGTGCAGCACCCTCAGGCCATCCAGATGCATGAGGGGGTGCTCCACATTCGCGATGTGCAAGGACCCAAGGGTACGGGAACCGTGGAGGCCAGGCTTGAGGCTATGGAGTAGAAGGTCTTCCGGTGCAAGGGGATGGTGGAGCGTAGACTCAATGCCAATCACCTCATGATCACGGACCTTTCCCGTGATCTCAAGGTGGATGTCAAGCCCATGAAGGACATCATCTTCACCCTCAACGAGCAAATCAACTTCCTTCAAAGCCAGATCTATGATCTTCAAAACCAAGTCTTTGAATATGAGGCAAGGCTTAAAGGTATGAGTTTGGCTGCTAGTTGCAGGACCCGTGAGACTCATTCTTCCTCTTACGATGGTGGACCTCTACCATGGAAACCCGAGGACAAGATCGCATCCACTTCATCACCACCACATTCTTCTTCATCACCAAAAGAAAATTGAGTTTCGGGTATGGGCACTCCCCTTGGCTTCCGCCAAGCTTGGTGGAGGTACCCTGGTATCGTATCATCCCCATTATCTTTTGCCTTTACTTATTTTTAGTTCGATCTTTTGCTTTAGATGAATAAAAGTTTAGTTCGATCCTTTCTTTTCGAGAGTTTTGCTTAGTGATCTATCCTTGTAATCATTTGCGAGATATATAATAAAGTTAGTTTGAGTTTTTGATTTGTTTACTTTCATGTTGCAATAAAAACAAAGGAAATAAATAAAAAGGAAAGGAAATAAATCATGAAGATCATATGCTAATCCTATGGTAGGTGATGAGACCACATAAGGAAAGGTATAAGTAGAAAATTTTTATTAGAGATTGACAAACAAAGCATTGGTCAATGATGCAACTCATGAAAGAATTAATAAGGGAAGAGAAGATTCACATATAAATATACTATCCTAGAAATCTTTTGTGATTGTGAGCCAAAATTGCTGACGTTGGACAAGGAAGACAACTTAATGATTTATGTTTCTTCATATTCACATAGAAGTCATATTATCATAGATCCTTTAACATGTGGTGATTGCCCCTATCTTTGCTAGCCAAAAATTCCGCACCAAGTGCATCCAAAAGCCCTTAAACCCAAATCTTATTTTCAAGAGTCCACCATACCTACCTAGGGATTGAGCAAGATCCCTCAAGTAAGTTGTCATCGGTGCAATAAGGTAATAAAAATTGCTTCTAAAAGTGTGAGATCATTTAGTGTAAGAGAAAATTGAGTGTTGTGCGAACTTGTGATGATGAAGAATAAAAGCGACAGACTGCATAATAAAGGTCGCTATCACTAGGGGCAATACAACGTAACGTTCTTTTGCACTAAGGGGTTGAGAATACAAACAAATAAGCGCATGGCAACCTCTGCTTCCCTCTGTGAAGGACCTATGTTTTACTTTTATGCAAGAGTCAAAGTTTTACTCTCTATCCCTTTTTATTTTTCTCCTTTGGCAAGCATCATGTGGTGAGGAAAGATCTAGGAACATATGTCCAGTTGAATATGGGTGGCATGAGTTATTATTGTTGACATCACCCTTAAGGTGAATACATTGCGAGGCGAAACTATAAGCCCCTATCTTTCTATGTGTCCGGTTGAAATGTTTTGCTCATGTGTATGCAGTGAGTGTTAGCAATCATAGAAGATTATATGATGGTTGAGTATGTGGACTTGCTCAAAGGCTCTGATACATGACCCTTCCTGAAAAGATGATGAATTGTAGTTGCAAGGTTGACTGAGAATATAATTTGTTGGTTTCTAATAGAGTTTATGCTTTATACTTCAATTGTGTGATGAATTGTCACTTATTCATGGGAAGTCTATGATAAAAGTCTTATGTTAAATCTTTTGCTATTATAATAATCTACATGATGCTTCTATGTCCGTATTTTGTTTTTATCCTCTCTCTCTAAGCATGTGGACATGTTTTTCGATTTTGGTTTTCGCTTGAGGACAAACGAGGTCTAAGCTTGGGGGAGTTGATACATTCATTTTGCTTCATGTTTTCCTATTGTTATTTATGATGTTTCTATGCATAATAATGCTTTTTCGAGTAATTCTAATGCCTTTTCTCTCATAATATGCAAGGTATACTCAAAGAGGAGAAATCTAGCAGCTGGAAATCTGGACCTGGAAAAGCTATGTTAAGCCACATATTCTTCACAACTCCAAACAAGTTCAAACTTCACGGAGATTTTTTATGAAATATTTGAGGAATATTGGAGCCAATAAGTACCAGAGGGGCCCACCAGGTGGGCACAACCCACCTGGGCATGCCAGGGAGCCCAGGCGTAACCTGGTGGGTTGTGCTCACCCAGGCCCACCTTGGGTGCCCATCTTCTGTATATAAGTCATTTTGACCTAGAAAAAATAAGGAGAGGACTTTCGGGGTGGAGTGCCGCCATCTCGAGGGGGAACTTGGGCAGGAGCACTTTTGCCCTCCGGCGAAGCGATTCCGCCGGGGGAACTTCCCTCCCAGAGGGGGAAATCATCGTCATCATCATCACCAACTACTCTCCCATCTTGGGGAGGGCTATCTTCATCAACATCCTCAACAACACCATCTCATCTCAAACCCTAGTTCATCTCTAGTGTTCAATATTTTAACCGGAACTATAGATTGGTGCTTGTGGGTGACTAGTAATGTTGATTACATCTTGTAGTTGATTACTATATGGTTTATTTGGTGGAAGATTATATGTTCAGATCCAATATGCTATTTAATACCCCTCTGGTCTTATCATGATTATCATTTGTGAGTAGTTACTTTTGTTCTTGAGGTCACGGGAGAAATCATGTTGCAAGTAATCATGTGAACTTGATGTGTGTTCGATATTTTGATAGTATGTATGTTGTGATTCCCTTAGTGGTGCCATGTGAACATCGACTACATGAAACTTCACCATCTTTGGGCCTAAGGGAATGCATTATGGAGTAGTAATTAGATGATGGGTTGCGGGAGTGACAGAAGCTTAAACCCCAGTTTATGTGCTATTCCGTAAGCGACCGATTGGATTCAAAAGTTTAATGCTATGGTTAGAATTTATTCTTAATACTTTTCCCGTAGTTGCGGATGCTTGCGGGAGGGTTAATCATAATGAGGTTTGTTCAAGTAAGAACAACACCTAAGCACCGATTCACCCACATATCAAATTATCAAAGTAGAGAACACAAATCGAACCAACATGATGAAAGTGACTAGATGAAATTCCCGTGTAACCTCAAGAACGCTTTGCTCACTATAAGAGACCGTTTTGGCATGTAATTTGCCTCAAAAGGATTGGGCTACCTTGCTGCACTTTTGTTACTACTATCATTACTTGCTAGTTACAAAAATATCTTGCTATCAAACTATTATGTTACTTACAATTTCAGCACTTGCAGACATTACCATCCTGAAAATCACTTGTCATTTCCTTCTACTCCTCGTTGGGTTCTACACTCTTTCTTACTGAAAAGAGCTACAATTGATCCCCTATACTTGTGGGCCATCAAGGCTATTTTATGCCGCCGTTGCCGAGGAGTGAAGCGCCTTTGGTAAGTGGAATTTGGTAAGGAAACATTTATACAGTGTGCTGAAATTTATTGTCACTTGTTACTATGGAGAACAATCCTTTGAGGGGTTTCTTTGGGGTATGTTCACCTCGAACGGAACCATAGTTAGCTACCCCTCAACCTACTGCACCTACTGAAAATATAGAATATGAAATTCCTTCGGGTATGATAGAACAATTGCTAGCTGATCCTTATGCAGGAGATGGAACCGAACATCCTGATATGCACTTGACATATGTGGAAAAAAATTCTGGATTGTTTAAGCTTGCAGGTTTACCCGGAGATGAAGTTATAAAGAAGATTTTCCCTTTATATTTGAAGGTAAAAGCATTGGCATGGTATAGCTGTGCGATGATATTGGAGCTTGGAACTGGAATCGATTGAAATTGGAGTTTCACCAAAAAATATAAGAGGCCGTTTTGGCCTGTACTCTGCCTCAAAAGGATTGGGCTACCTTGCTGCACTTTTGTTACTACTATAATTACTTGTTCGTTACAAAAATATCTTGCTATCAAACTATTCTGTTACTTACAATTTCAGCACTTGCAGACATTACCTTCCTGAAAACCACTTGTCATTTCCTTCTGCTCCTCATTGGATTCGACACTCTTACTTATCAAAATGAGCTACAATTAATCCCATATACTTATGGTTCATCATAGACATGACCGAGACTCCTCTCCGGTCAGTAACCAATAGCGGGACCTGGATGCCCATATTGGTTCTTACATATTCTACGAAGATCTTTATCGGTCGAACCTTATGACGACATACATAATTACCTTTGTTTGTCGGTATGTTACTTGCCCGAGATTCGATCATCGGTATCTCCATTCCTAGTTCAATTTCGTTGCCGGCAAGTCTCTTTACTCATTCTGTAATACATTATCTCATACTAACTCCTTAGTCATTTTTCTTGCAAGCTTCTTATGATGTGTATTACCGAGAGGGCCCAGAGATACCTCTCCGATACTCGGAGTGAAAAATCCCAATCTCGATCCATGCCAACTCAAAATACACCTTCGGAGATACCTTTAGAACATCTTTATGATCACCCAAATACGTTGTATGTTTGATAGCATACAAGGCATTCCTCCGGTATCCGGGAGTTGCATGATCTCATGGTTGAAGGAACATGTATTTGACATTTAAGAAAGTAGTAGCAATAAACTGAACGATCATATGCTAAGCTAATGGATGGGTCTTGTCCATCACATCATTCTCCTAATGATGTGATCCTGTTATCAAATGACAACTCATGTCGATGGTTAGGAAACCTTAACCATATTTTGATCAATGAGATAGTCTAGTAGAGGCTCACTAGGGACACGGTATTTGTTTATGTATGCACACATGTGTTTAAGTTTCCGATCAATACAATTCTAGCATGAATAATAAACCTTTATCATGAATAAGGAAATATAATAATAACAACTTTATTATTGCCTCTAGGGCATATTTCCATCAAGGGAAATATCATGGGCCTTGTTTTTGTCTTTTTTAATCTACTAGGTAATCGACGATGCCCTACTAATATTTTTCTCCTTCTGATGATCCTCGGACATATGGGGCTTCATCTAGGAACTTGCAAGGTTTGTGCCCCCCTCATCTGTCTAGAGGGAGTTGGGATTATCTTATAGTCCTCCTCGGGGCTAGGTTCTTCGAGATTGTGATATGTTCAGATCATGATCGTCAGCATCTTTTGGTCTAGATCGTCGACTACCCGGCCGCTGCTTCTTCAAGCTCCTAGGTTTCAAGATTGCTCCATTGAGACTAGAGACTCGGAGGCAACAAATAGTTTTCTGGTGCACCACTGGTCATTGCAGAAGGAAGAAGATGCTGGTTTCTTCAAGGACTTGAACATAATTTCTTATTATTTTAAGGAAGTTCTTGTAAGGCATGATTTTATCTAATATATGGACTTAGAACTTTTTGAAAAAATAAAAATAATTGAAGTTATTCCTCAACACTTGCGTCGAAAGTTAGGCACACATTTAGAAGATCAAAAAGATTGTATGTTTCATCATTGATCTATAGGCAAGTCCAACACCACTTAGTGAACTTTGTGTAACACTTTCTTCTTCTTTTTTTAGAGAAAAGGCATATGCCCGACTTCATAAATAAATCCACACGGCAAAGTAACAAACAGACCAGCAACATGAACACAACACAACCACACCAACAGGCGAACAACCACAAGTCGCATAAACATAAGTTCATTGGCACGCATGCCCAAATGATGCAATAGAAGGCACGCATGCCAACCACCTACTGCTAAAAGGAAGGATACCACACCATTAGGAGGGAGTTGCATCACCAGGAGATGACATCAGGTTGGCAGACGCCCGCACTTTGTTGATCAAATCCTCCATACCATCCCGATCCACTGGCTTAGTCAATAATTTCCACTGCTACAAGAAGATAGACATTTTAAACAGGACATCAGCTGTTTTATTAGGAAAAACACCCTCAATGGAGAATTTATTCCTAGTAGTCCATAGAGACCAACATAAAGCACCAAGCCCAGCCCAAAACAGCCTCTTAGAAACACCCTGGAGGTTGCCAACCAACAATCGTAACTTCGAGAATGAGTTGGGGGCCCATGAAACACTCAATGCAACCAATAGCGAACACATCCCAAAGCCAGCTTGGCCAGCGCACACCCAAAGAAAACATGGTTGGTGTATTCCGGGGTAGAGCACAAGGCATAATTAGCAGAGCCAGGTCCATTCCGTTCCAGATCTGCTCAGCAGAAGGCAACCGACCTCTAAACGCCTGCCAAAGAAAAATCTTAATCTTAGGGGGAATCCTGGCAGCCCAAATTTACTTGAACTTTGAAGTAGGGGATCCAGAAATAATCCTAGCATAACCAGACTTGACAGTAAGTTTCCCACACGCCACATTGGGCCAAGCCACCGAATCCTCCTCCTCCGAGAGGATAGGGAACAAAGCAGCAAGATGGTGCCAGTCCCCCAACTCTACAGGAGAAAGAGATCTCCGGAAGCCCAGATTCCAGTTGTTACGAGAGAGCTCAGAGATTGAGATCTCAACAGTAAGAAAAAAAACAGGAAAAGAAGAAGCTAAAGCGGCATCGCTAGACCACCAGTCCAACCAAAAGAGAGTATAAGTGTCGTTCCTAACAACAAACTTGACATGTTCGCGAAACACATCCCTCACTTTAATTAGGTCTTTCCAAAACTGAGACCCATGTGATGCCAAAGCGAACACGGGACTACTGGAAGGGAAGTACTTAGCTTTCAGAAGATCAAACCAAAGGGTACCAGGAGATGCCGTCATGATCCTCCTCCACCATTTGATGATGGGGAAATTGTTCATAACTAAGGTGTTCAAAATCCCTATCCCCCTAAGGCTTTTAGGTCTACAAATGATATTCCATTTGACAAACCTATATTTATGCTTGTTATCAGAAGAATTCCAAAAAATCACTCCTATTCTTGTCAAAACCCTCATCCGTGCCCTTAGACAATCTGAAGAACCCCATGGTGATCATAGGAAGGGAGGAGAGACAGGCATTAATGAGACAAACTTTCCCAGCCAAAGTGTTGTATCTACCGCGCCACGACATAACTCTGATGGTTGAGACTAGGTTGCAAACATAGCTTGTAAAAAGTACTTTATATTTCAATTAATCAACCTACAGTCTAGTATCTGCCACGATTTCATATAATGGATTGATTTTAATGAATATATGCATTCTTTAGACTATACGGGTCTATTGTGATGAATGGTTGATATTTTCTGTGAATACGTGATCAACCCATGCCCAGGACAAACCTTATCCCTTAGTTTTTCATTCCTGGCCCTCATGAGCTTAATGGGTTGTTCTTGAAAAAGTGTTGGAACCTGGTTTTCCAAGACTTCTACAGACTGGCAGGGGACTACCATGCTGGAGGGTTTATCTGGAATCTGTTCATGAGTTCTTCATTACTCTGGTTCCCAAAAAGCCATCTCCTGAATCTATCAATGATTTCAGGCCTATGTCTTTGACATGGAGTTCCTACCAATTTTTTTAAGTAAAATGGCTGCGAATGGGTTAAAAGGGGTAATAATGGAGTGTGTGCACAAGAACCATCAAAGATTGTTTGGCATGGACCTTAGAATACCTGCACTAATGTCATCAGTCCAAGAGCCCAATTTTAATTTTGAAGCTTGATTTTGAGAAGGCCTTTGACACTGTAGAACATGAAGCTATTTATCAGATTTTGTAGACCAAGGTGTTTGATACAAATGGATGTCTTAGATTAAGGGGTTTCTTTCTTCTGTTACTTCTTTTATCGTAGTAAAAGGTGTTCATGGGAAGCATTTTCAATGTAATAGAGGGGTTATGCAGGGTGACCCTCTCTCCCCACTTCTTTTTGTGTTTACTACTGACATGTTACAATCCATTGTAAGTGAGATGTTGCGGAGGGTTGAACAGAGCTTTCCAGTCCCATTCCATGAAAAGGATTTCCCAATTATCCAATATGTAGATGTTACCCTATTACTTCTGCCATATGAGGAGTCTCAATTGCTGGCTTTGAAGAAAATGCTTGGCTCTTTTGCTGAATCAAATACCATTGTGGTCAATTATAACAAGTCTTTTACTGCCAATTAATGTGTCTGAAGAGGATATAGTTAGGCTTGCGGGAATATTTGAACGTCAAGTTGGGAAACTTCCATTTACGTATTTGGGTCTTTCTATGGGCACCGGCAGTCCTAGAATTGTAGATCTTCTTCATGTAGTGGACTGTATGGAAAGGAGATTAACTGCTAGATCATCCTTTCTGGCCCAAGCAGGAGGGCTTCAGCCGATTAATTCTGCAATATCCTCCATGTCTATTTTTCTAATGTGTACTGACGGTGTCCTGGACTAGGGGGTACTCACCATGTCGTCTCCCGATCAGTTGGATTGGGCCGAGGATCCCCATGGCCGTATACTCATGGGCCAGTCCGGACAGTTGCCGCATACAAGGAAGATTCCACAAGACTTGGCGATCAAGACAAGGACTCCTCCCCCACCGGCGTATTCGGCTAGGACTCTTTTTATCTTAGGCCTCTGGTGCATTATATAAACCGAGGCCAGGCTAGTCGATAGAGATATATACAACAACAATCATACCATAGGCTAGCTTCTAGGGTTTAGCCTCTCTGATCTCGTGGTAGATCAACTCTTGTAATACCCACATCATCAATATCAATCAAGCAGGACGTAGGGTTTTACCTCCATCAAGAGGGCCCGAACCTGGATAAACATTGTGTCCCTTGCCTCCTGTTACCATTGATCCTAAGACACACTGCTTGGGACCCCCTACCCGAGATCCGCCGGTTTTGACACCGACATTGGTGCTTTCATTGAGAGTTCCGCTGTGTGATCGGCGAAAGGATCAATGGCTCGACTGCAGGTCATCTGCGACGTCGGCTTCTTGGTCACCAGCTCGACTGGTCCCCTTGGCTTGACCGAGGACTGTGCCCTACCTCCGATCGTCATGTTCGGATGAAGGCCTTCATCAACACCAACTCCGATCTCTATCAAGATCATGGAGGAGTCATCCATGGAGCTCGGGGGCTCAATGTCAACATTGCCCTCAGGCGACCGTGCTGTTTTTCTGGACAGCAAACTTGTATCCACCGCCACCGCCTTCTCGAGTGTTGCTTAAACGATTACTTCGGTGGAATTATGCGGAATTAAATCTACAACAACCCTGCAAAAATTTCGTCGAGTTCCGATGGAGGAATCTCCGGCAATCTCCGATATACCGGAGCCCTGTTGAATCTGGACGAGAATCCGGACGAGTTTAGGGCGTGGTATCCAGCAGCTAGCTCGGATGTCCTTTGGAGGATCCAACCATTGATTTGCTGCGGAATTCCCATATCTACCACCTGCCAAAAATTCAGCTCGATCTGACCATCCAAACTCCGGGAAACTTCTGATTAGTGCATCACTTTTTGGATCTGTTTTCTGCGCGAGAACGAATCCGACCCGAATTCATCTTCTTTATGAACGGGATCTCGGACATCCTTTTTGAAGGAAGTTTTCATATGGGATGTTGTGTTTTATTCTCAAACACATCCCAGTAGTATTAAAAGTATTCTTGCAATAAAAACTTCACCATCGCTCCGGTGTCAAACCAGCCCGACAACATCACTCCACGGCGGTCGACCTGCGTTAGACACGTTGTCGCTTTGTTGAGCCGAGCTCAATTTCTTCGGATCATCATCTCGGCCAGCTGAACAATAGTTCGGCATCGCGAAGGATAAATCGTCACCAACATCGCCGCCCCACGGATTACACGGAGCGGGCACACCTGCATCGCCACACGGTCACTTCATCAAGCCGGCATCAACCACGTCACGACCTGCATCACTGGACCAGGGGCTTCATCATCTCTTCATCAACCTACTCCGGAGACTTCGGCGTCGCTGGCCGACCAGCTCCGTCACGTTAGCTAGACCGAGGGCTTTGCCTCGGCAAGCCAACCTTTGCCAGCATCGCCATGCCGTTGCTTTATCGCCCATCAAGCGATAGGTGTGCGGATCGAGTCCCAATTTTGGGAATCACCTTTCTTCGGATTGCTACAACAAATAAGCCAGGTCTATCAAATGGTGGCCGCATTAATGACGGTCGCATGGTGGTTCGGTCAGTTTCCGTACATAGTCCGGCGAACGCTGCATCCGGAACTCGAACCGACCTGTGAATTCAGGCCTTGCCATGCCTTTACCGCATCACGCCGCCGCACTGCATCGACATTGACTTCGGCGCCAGGCCATATTTCTTTTATTACTCACTTTGCATAAATTATTTGTTATGCAACAATTTTTTTTCTTATTATTACTATTATCTCCGGTTTGCACTATGTTTTGTGCACAGGAAAATGATCCAGCCGGACTATATCCTTTGGCGTCACCTCGGCTGGACGGGGGGCTTCGTCAACACTTCATGACCCCATGCCGGCGACTTCGGCATCACCCTGCCATCCTGCATTGACTGTGCTATGTCACCACTTCGGAGTGCCGAGCTCTTTGCTCCGCCACCTCGGGACCGGCTCGGGGATGGAACCTTGTCCCGCATCAAGCTCGGACCACGTCATCAATACCGAACACATTAACCAGCTAAGTTGCCTTCATGCTCAAACTTTTAAATTTTTAACTTGTGTTCGGCTCGACCAAGCATTATACTTTTTTGGAAAAAAATTGATTGTAAAAATTTCCTTGTCCAAACTTTGTTTGTGACGCGCAAATACAAATACCCCGTTTACTTGGGGGCTTCCTTCATGAAGCTTTTTCCTCTTGCATATGGTTATACTTGTACGGCTTCGTTCCTTGTTCGTGTATTACGCCACAATATGCACCATATTGACTTAAGCGATTTGTAAGCTGGGTTGCCTGCCTCCTATGCTTACCCCTACGTTCCCGATTGTTCGGCTAGGGAGTAAAGGGAGCACCTCTGCGATTGTCACGATCGGGTCAACCGAGCCGGACCTCAGACTGGGTGAAGCCGAAAGCTAGCGCTCTTATTGTTTTCAATCATGGTCGGCACACAACGGAACTCATGAGTACAAAAAATCTATTGCACAAGTCTCATAATAACAATGAGCACCGAAGAAAGGTATCGTTGGGGGTACTATTTTCTTCGAAGATGCTTCTTACTCTTCGCAGTAATATAACATAAGTTCCCTGAGCGCGCTTTGTCTGTTACAGCCTTATGGCCTGATTGCCTGATTATTGGAAACACCGTCGATATTCTCGACAGATGGAGTACATAACACTTTTCGGTCCTTGACCGAAGAGGGAGAAGCCGACGGTCGGTTAAGACGCGTATAAAGTTCGGTTGAACATAGATATGATATAAGTACTTCGGTACATGCAATCATTCTTTTACCCAAGTCACTTGGGGGCTCTTAAATTTATATGAGCCGTTTTATGATAAGTGTTTTTCTTTTTAGTCGTTGCAAAGTTTTTATTATTATTTATCACTCCTTTTTTCGATACAAGTGTGCGGTCACTAGCGGGGAGCCTAATTTCTCTCTCAAAGCCGGTAGAGTTTAGTTTGCTAAACTAGCCTAGTAAGAAGTACTCCGCCTTCGCGATAGGAGGATTGAAGCCGTAGGCTGACCCGCTTAAAGTTTTGAGATAGGATGTGTCATGTTAAAGCACGGCAGAAGCACCTTTTTTTCTAAAGTCCAATTTTCGAATTGGCGCCGAACACTGGATCTAGTTCGGACATTAACCTTTTTGAATAAGTTTTTTGGCTTTTCAAGCCCATGGCACTTTTAAACTATTTGTGTGTTTTCAGCACAAGTCTCGCAGTGCAACGCCGGACACCTTTAGAGATTCGGCAAAAACATTCTCGGATATTGCTATATATGCATCGGTTTCGAATTGTGTCTTCGGTCAATAGTTGGGTTGCCCGGCTCCTGCGCTTGCCTCCTATGTTCCGCTTTGTTCGGCTAGGTGTGCAAAGGGAGAACCATTGCGATTGTGCTTCCAGCTCACATGGTTAAGCACCTCAGTGAAGAAAGCCGAAAACTGACTGTCACAATAAGCGTAAACTGGTCGGCGATCCAATGACGGCGTTAAACAACGGGCCATTCATAACAATGGACGAAGTGTTTACGGCTTGACCTCGACTTTCGCCGAACACTACCGGGGGCTATTAACTGGCCTCCCAAACTAAATCCTCGATATTTTGCTCTTACATTGGAGCTGAGGTTTCATGATCATGCTTAGCATGACAACCCAAAGAAAGGAACCGATAGCGGGACTATTTTCTTTGGAAGACATTTCTTCTGTTAAACAGTAATATAACATGTCTCTCCGCGTACGTTTGTTTATAAAACCGTATGGCCAGATTGCCTTGTTTGTTTTAAATCTTTGCCCTCATAAAGGCTTTATAAAGTAAGGACAAACACTCCTCGGCTATTGGCCGAGGAGGTGGAAGCCGATGGTCGGTCAACAAAGTTTTGTACAATGCGGATCCGAGCATTAATGACGTAAAGTACTTGGATACATAGAGTCATTACACATAATTTGTGATTTTACTATGGATATCGATCCTTAATTCGGCCTCCCGTGCCCGCATTAAGGCTCGGGGGCTACTGGGCTTCTGGCTTATTATTTACAAATATTAAAGGGGCACATCGATCCCCTGATCTGGTGTTGCCACCCGACCAGTGTCTCGGGGGCTACTGTATTGCCTGTTCTATGCAGAAAATTTTAAGTGCAATACAGTTTCCGAGGAGATTTTGATCCTCAGGTTGGTCGGCCGCACCCAACCTGAGTCTCGAGGACTGAGCACGCCGCTTTTTGTGTCCCGAAGTATTCTGCCAAGCTAGGACTTGATCCTCAGACCGATTTTGCAAATCAACATGAGTCTCAGCGGCTACGGGGATCAGCGGTCTTATGTCATCCTTCATGTGCATCTCGGGTTTTAGACCGATACCCACCTTGAGGGCTACTGGCACCAATCAAAAATATTGACAAAAATCGGCCCACATTTGAGGTGGTGCACCACCTCAGAAGCAGTCTGGCGTAAAGCTCGGGCGCTAGTGGCTGGCTCCATAGAGGGCACTTCCGACATTAAGCTCGGCTAAACTCCTTCAAACTTCTTTGAACCAAGGTGATTTACGACACCTCGGATACAGTCCAATGTTGGAGCTCGGATACATAGTCCGGCGTTGGAGCTCGGATACCGTCCGGCGTTGGAGCTCGGATACATAGTCCGGCGTTAGAGCTCGGAAGCAGTCCGGCATTGGTGCTCGGCTGCAAAAGATACCTCGAATGCAGTCCGGCGTTGGAGCTCGGACGCAAGAGGACGTTGCCGCCCGGGAAAAACTTCAAACCCGAGGTGTGGCATAAAAATAACAAGGCATTGATAAAGGCCGGAAACTTAAAGGGGCTCCTCGGATACCCGACGTGTAAACTCGTCGAATGCATTTCGGCGATCCTCAAGATCGAAGATGAGAAGATTTGTTGAACCAGTTTTCAAGACCGACGACCGAAGATGAAGAACAGTTCGGAAGAATCAAGGAGCGTCCCCAACTTGAAGACCGGTTCAGGGGGCTACTGACGGTGTCCTGGACTAGGGGGTACTCACCATGTCGTCTCCCGATCAGTTGGATTGGGCCGAGGATCCCCATGGCCGTATACTCATGGGCCAGTCCGGACAGTTGCCGCATACAAGGAAGATTCCACAAGACTTGGCAATCAAGACAAGGACTCCTACCCCACCGGCGTATTCGGCTAGGACTCTTGTTATCTTAGACCTCTGGTGCATTATATAAACCGAGGCCAGGCTAGTCGATAGAGATATATACAACAACAATCATACCATAGGCTAGCTTCTAGGGTTTAGCCTCTCTGATCTCGTGGTAGATCAACTCTTGTAATACCCACATCATCAATATCAATCAAGCAGGACGTAGGGTTTTACCTCCATCAAGAGGGCCCGAACCTGGGTAAACATTGTGTCCCTTGCCTCCTGTTACCATTGATCCTAAGACGCACTGCTTGGGAACCCCTACCTGAGATCCGCCGGTTTTGACACCGACATCTACCATTAAATTGCCACCTGGAATTACTAAGCCCCTACATAGAACACAAAGAAACTGTTTTTGAAGGAAAAATAGGTAGGAACCTACACCCTCCCTAGCATCCCGAGACCTAATTTGTAGGCTTGTGAAAAAGGGTGTCGTGGGAATTCTTAACTTGGTGGTCCAAAATGATGCCCTCCTTTTCAAACATGCAAATAAATTCCTCAATAGGCTGGATGTTCCATAGGTTAACTTAATATGGAGTCATATTATGACGGGAGATCTCCTCAAGCCACTATTTCTTGTGGATTATATTGGTGCAGTGACATCTTGCAACTGTTGGATGCTTTCAGGAATGTGACTTGGGTTAAAGTTAATAGAGCAGACATAGTGCTTTTCTGGAATGATTTCTGGTAGCATTCAAGGATAGTGGTTCCCTTGCAACATAAATTTAGAAGACTTGTATCCTTTGCAAAGGGTCCATACATTACTATTGAGGAGGTGCTCAAATGTGATGGTCTTATTTTCTTGTTTCATCTCCCACTGTCTGATGTTGCTTATCAGGAAATGTAGGCCATTAAAAGGATCAATAATATCTTCCCTAACAAGGAAACCTGATGAAAATGATATTTGACTACGGAGAAGCAGTGAGAAGGGCTTCACGCGCAAAAGATACTATGAGTTAATTCACTCCCCAAGAGTCCCTAACACAATTCTATTATGGATAGGAATAGCTTTTTGCACCTTGAAGATCAAGGTCTTTTCTTGGATGATGATAATGGATAGATTAAATACAAAGCTTATGCTACAAAGAAGGCACTGGACTATTTTAGGTGGGACTAATTGTATTTTATGCCCAACACACACCAGGGAGGACACGGACCATTTGTTCTTCACTGGCAACTTTATTGGAAGGATTTGTAATTGCTTGCAAATTGAATGGCCCGGTGGGGATGGTATGTATGCTATTGCTTCTCAAGCAAGGAGGGATTTTGGGCCACCTTTCTTTTTATAGGTTACTAGATTGTCAACAATGGGAAGGTTTTTAGAAATGAGAGACCCACTTTTGTCAAATGGAAGGTTGGATTCATTAAGGATATACCTTACAAGCTTATAGGATCAAACTCAAATACAAGGATGACCTGATCAGGCAGGTGTCTCACCTACCCCCTTAACTGTAGAAGGTTTGTTATAGTTTAGAGTTTTTTCTTCTTCTTTCTTTTTATGCACTTTGGCCTTGTAATTATGCATGTAATTATTTCTGGACCTCTATTTTTGGTTTGAGTAAAATAAAGGTTGTGGGGTTTTTACCTTGCAGTTATAATTTTTTCAAAAATAAAATCACGGGGTGCATTGGCTGTTTCATTGGATGTATTTTCACCAGTAGCATGTTACAACTTAGAAGAAGGCATGCATGTTGTGTGTGTGGGGGGGGGGGCTTGCAACCCATTTTGACTTCTTTTTGTGAACCATGCAGAAGAGTTGCATGTATTATATTAAAGATGATTAGGGGTACAACATACGCCATGGAAAGTTTGACAAACTACAAAAGTACACAGAGAGAAAAATACATAGTAGTACATATGATACAAACAAGACGACTTCAACTAGCCGCCTACTAATGAATGATCAGTCCTCAAAGACTCGCACACCTTCCATTGGCTAGCGTTAGTTTTGATGCCATCAATACTCTTTGTGAAGGCATGAATCGATTAACCATAATTTGTTGTTTCTTTCACGCCAAATGCTCCAAATAATTAGCCGAGTGGCAAGTTCCCAAAGAAACACGAGCATTTTGACTCACCAAATGAAATCCTTAGGTCATCTCCAATTACATCCCTCAAAATGTATGCATACATCCAAACTGTGTTGTCCGAGCATAGTTTCCCATCCAGAGACCCGCATTTGGCGCGAACATGTCCACTTGTCCAACTTTCTGCAAACTGAACACAAATTAGGGGAGGATTACGGGTGTCCAGACCTCCGCCACATATGAGTCCGACATGCTCGACCCACTCAAATAGCCTCTTGGATCACTCCAGACATAATCTTGTCGTTTCTTCCACTCTGTCGTTGCTCCCCTTACTATGCATCTACACCCTCCTCGTTCAACGCCATTGATGTACCTCTTTGGTCTCCACCTAGGCTTTAACGGGCGTTTGCAACCCCCACCCACACCCTTGCCCACCTTGGACTACATTGTTGTCCACCCAAGACCCATCCACAGCTAGGTACCCTCTGTCACCCTGTCGATGTCGTCCATGGCGGACACCAGGCCTGGCAGGTGTTCGGACAAATGCTATTGAGTTTTTTTTAACCTTCTTGTTGTTCTATAAAGTAAGCACAATGGCGTGAAACTCAGTGATGGAGGATCAATGAGTTGTTGTGTGATGCATGGAAGGTAATATCTATGGACTCTGTCGACATGAGGCAAGGGGTCTCAGCCTTTTAGAAAAATGGCATGCTTTGTTTCATGAGAAAAAGTATGTCACGCCCTACAACTTGCACGTGACGAAAGAACGCAATGTGAAGTTACTAGCCCATCGGTGATACACCATCTCCAGCTCCAGCATAAAGTTTTCTGGTGCGATTGAACAAGTTGAAGAAGGTGGCCGACGGGCTCGTCAACCATAGATCGTAAGTTTTGCTTCTTATTGTTCTACATGTTGGTCAATTCATTGATTCAATCAATGTTGCAACTTAACAATGGTCGGGTTGTATAGTACGGACATGCTATCGTGTTGTACCAGAGGACCGAGAGCAGACCATTTACGTTCATACATTGGGATGAAGTTCCGTTGAACAGTGCATGGAACGACATGTGTGGATTTTGACTCGAGTATGTTGAATTTAGAATTGATGAATTCAAAAAACTTGTTGAACATTCGGCTATCTCAGATGTAATTTTTACATTTGAACTATCACTGGTACAATGAGGTTCTATACAAACGGTTTTTAACCCCTTTCCGCGATGGCATTTCGAATCGTCGCCAACTGAGTGTGGGCGATGGGGGGGTCCTTCCCACACGACCCAGAAACTGTCGGGGATATGCCCTCCTGGCACACACGCTCGGCAAAATGAGGTCGTGTGCAACCGACGAGCGCTCAAATACAGTAATACGTACATCAGAGCTAAAAAATACAATTATACATGTGAGATTGTTTCCTGTCACAAGTACATCCCACACAGTCAGTCCCCACTACACATTTCTGTTCGTATGTACATCCCACACAGTCGCTCCAAGGAAAATGTTTTTGTTCACAGGTACATCACACACAATTTTCCCCGTTAAATCATTTGTGATAGTGTTGTCATTGCACATGATATTAACAATTTTAGCGTTTGCATTATTGAATGCATCACACACGGTGCATAGAAGAAACTGTGTGGCAAAGGCTGTCCATCACACACAGTTTTTTTGTGGTAAACATTTGTGCAAGGTGGCCTAACGCAAACAGTTTTCAAGAGGATGTCGTGTATGATTGTTCATTGATCCAACACGGTTTATTCCTAGAAACTGTGTGTGTTGCCTGAGGTCATCGCCCACGTATTTTTTCATTAATCGTTTGCAATAGCAAAACCCATTAGCAGGCTAATTGCCCTATTATTAATAATCCATTTATTAATCTAATTTACATTTATATTAGGCACATAATATATTTCATTTCCATATTAAGGAAGATGGATTTCATAATTGAGATACATCAGAGTACAACATGATATAGCTTCAGCACTCAGCTACCCCATTACACAACTGCACCAGCACCAAGTTTCACATGCAACTTGTAGAATATTTCAAAATTAGCATCATAGATGGTACTTATACAGATGCATCTCATCTAGAAAATTGCTGAAGCGGAAGGCGAATATTGAGCCTTCATTCATGTTGAAGGTCTTTGCAACTTTAGGCCAGTGCATGTGGATGATTGACCGTCTGTCCTTCGCCCTCTTCGGGAACACTTCAATATTAAACTGTGGGTGTTGTATGAAAACCCTCCTAGCCTCCTAACCATAGAGGTGGTTTGAGAGGTAATCATCAGTGAATTGCTTTGGAAAAGCCTGAAAACAAGGATGTGCATAAATATCTTCTCTATATTGGAAATGGGGCAAAGGAATAAAAAAAGGTAAGGTATAATAGTTAGTACCATCCTGTAGTTAACTGATGTCTTCTTCATTGTGCAGACAAAGATCTTGTTGTTTTTTGTCGCTAATTTCTTTATCCTAACAATCTTTCTGAGTTTCTTGACTTGATTGATATTCATGGACAACTCATTTCCCCATATGCAAAAAGGATCGAACAGTGGGTCAAAACCTCTGACAGCAGGACCTACATGTGCAAGACCAAATTGTTAAAAACCTAAATATTGGAATGGTTCCCGCAATTGCACAATAATGTGCTATTATACAACGGACCATGCATGTGCTAACCTCGATTCTAAACCTCAGTGCTTCCCATTGTTTCCCTGCAACACATATAAGGTAGTTAGTCATCATGTTAAGTAAGGGTACACATGCTATCAGTAAAATATGTTGATGAAAATTGGGCACATTGCAGATTTATCAGATTAATTCAAGCCACATGGAAACCCATTTATCCAAACCAAACATGATTAAGAACTAGGAAATATAGCACTCGTATATGTTTCTCATGTATTAAGTGCAGCCAAATTCAATTTATTCCTCACATGTACAACAATACAAAATTCTACCCATGACAATTGGACATCACATTGCACAATTTAACCAAGCAGTTAACTAAATAACACAACAAATGAACCAAACATTAACTGAGCACCACATTGCACAATATAACATACTCCTAATAGAAGATCAGACAGTTAACCAAACCAAGCATGCTTAACAACTTGGAAATATAGCAATTGTATTTGTTTCTCATGTATTTACTACAACCAAATTCAATTTATTCCTCACATGGTATACAATAACAGAATGCACCCACAACAATTGAACATCGCATTGCAGAATTGAACCAAATAGTTAACTAAACACCACAACAAATGAACCAAACATTAACTGAGCACCACATTGCACAATATAACATACTTCTAATAAAAGATCAGACAGTTAACCAAACCAAGCATGCTGAACAACTTGGAAATATAGCAATTGTATTTGTTTCTCATGTATTTAGTACAACCAAATTTGATTTACTTCTCACAGGGTATACAATAACAGAATGCACCCACAACTATTGAACATCGCATTGCATAATTGAACCAAACAGCTAACTAAACACCACAACACAAATGAACCAAACGTTAACTGAACACCACATTGCACAATGTATAACCAAACCAAGCATGCTTGACAACTTGGAAATATAGCAATTGTATTCATTTCTCATGTATTTTGTAAAGATAAATTCGATTTATTTCTCACATGGAAGACGATACAAAATTGCAGCCTGAAGAATTGAACATCACATTTGCAGAATTGAACCAAACAGTTAATTGAAGATGACAACTAATTAACCAAACAATTAATAAGTGAGCACCACACTGCACGACATATAGAACATATACACTAGAGCAACAGATTTTATGGTAAAATTAGATAGCACAATTCAATAGAATTTGTTAAGGAAAGGCAGGAGTAGCACACGCAACGGGTAAACCGAGCATGCTTAACTGGCGCCATACCGTACCAATCCAGAGGAGACGAAGGAGATTATGCGTCAAGTACAGGAGCTACTCGACAAAGGTTATATACGCGGATCTCTTAGTCCTTGTGTTGTTCCTATTATACTAGTGCCAAAAAAGAATGTTACATCGTGTATGTGTGTTGGTTGTAGAGGCACTAATAATATTACTATTCGTTATCTTCATCCTATTCCCAGGCTAGATGACATGCTTGATGAATCGAGTGGCTCTATAATATTCTCCAAAGTTGGTTTGCATAGTGGATACCATAAAATTCGTATGAAATTGGGAGATGAATGGAAAACATCATTTAAAACTAAGTTTGGATTATATGAGTGGTTAGTTATGCCTTTTGGGTTAACTAATGCACCTAGTACTTTCATGAGATTAATGAATGAAGTTTTACGTGCTTTCATTGGACGATTTGTGGTAGTCTATTTTGATGATATACTGATTTATAGCAGATCTTCGGAGGAACATTTGGAACATTTATGTGCTGTTTTTATTGCTCTACATGATGCACGTTTGTTTGGTAACCTCAGAAAGTGCACCTTTTGCACTGACTGAGTATATTTTCTTGGCTATGTTGTTACTTCCTAGGGAATTGAAGTTGATAAAGCCAAGATTGAAGCAATTGAGAGTTGGCCGCAGCCCAAAACAGTCACACAAGTGAGGAGTTTTCTTGGCCTCGCTGGTTTCTATAGGCGTTTTGTGAGAGATTTCAGCACCATTGCTGCACCTCTCAATGAGCTTACAAAGAAGGATGTGCCTTTTGTTTGGGGCACCGCACAGGAGGAAGCCTTCACGGTATTGAAGATAAGTTGACACATGCTCCTTTACTCCAACTTCCTGATTTTAATAAGATTTTTGAGCTTGAATGTGATGCTAGTGGAGTTGCATTAGGAGGTGTGTTATTACAAGATGGCAAACCTGTTGCATACTTTTTTGAAAAATTGAGTGGGACTAGTCTGAATTATTCTACTTATGATAAAGAATTATATGCTCTTGTTCAGACTTTAGAAACATGGCAACGTTATTTATGGCCCAAAGAATTTGTTATACATTCTGATCCTGAATCTTTGGAACATATTAAAAGTCAAGCTAAACTAAATCATAGACATGCTAAATGAGTTGAATTCATTGAGACTTTCCCTTATGTAATTAAACACAAGAAGGGTAAAGAAAATGGTATTGCTGATGCATTGTCTCGTCGCTATACTATGCTTTCACAACTTGACTTCAAAATATTTGGTTTGGAGACCATCAAAGATCAATATGTGCATCATGCTGATTTTAAAGATGTAATGCAGAATTGTAAAGAAGGAAGAACGTGGAACATGTTCGTCGTTAATGATGGATTTGTGTTCCGTGCTAACAAGCTATGCATTCCAGCTAGATCCCTTCGTTTTTTTGTTGCAGGGGGCGCATGGAGAAGGATTAATGGGACACTTTGGCGTGAAGAAGATGGAGGACATACTTGCTACACATTTCTTTTAGCGATGGGATGTTGAGCGTTTTGTTGCTCGATGCACTACATGTCAAAAAGCTAAGTCATGACTCAATCCTCATGGTTTATATATGCCTTTGCCTGTACCTATGTTCCTTGGGAGGATATATCTATGGACTTTCTTTTAGGTTTACCTCGAACAAAGAAGGGGAGGGATAGCATATTTTTTGTCGTGGATAGATTCTAAAAAATGGCACACTTTATACCATGACATAGAAGCGATGATGCTGTTAATGTTGTTGATTTGTTCTTTCGTGAAATTATTTGCTTGCATGGAGTGCCAAATACTATTGGTTCAGATTGTGATACTAAATTTCTTAGCCAGATGGGCTAAGTTGGGACTAAACTTCTTTTTAGTACTACTTGTCATCCCCAAACTGATGGACAAACTGAAGTAGTCAATAGAACATTGTCTACTATGCTTAGGGTTGTTTTGAAGAATAATAAGAAAATGTGGGAAGAATGCTTTCCTCATATTGAATTTTCTTATAATCGTTCATTGCATTCTACTACTAAGAGGTGCCCTTTTGAAATTGTGTATGGTTTCCTACCTCGTGCACCTATTGATTTGTTGCCTCTTCCATCTTCGGAGAAGGTTAATTTTGATGCTAAAAAACATGCTGAATTGATTTTAAAAATGCATGAGTTAACTAAGGAAAACATCGAGCGTATGAATGCTAAATATAAACTTGCTGGAGATAAGGGTACAAAACATGTTGTGTTTGCACCTCGAGATCTTGTTTGGTTACATTTGTGTAAGGATAGATTTCCTGATTTTTGCAAATCAAAGCTAATGCCACGTGCTGATGGTCCTTTTAAGGTGTTAGAGAAAATAAATGATAATGCATATAAACTTCAGCTGCAAGCAGATTTTGGGGTTAGTCCCACTTTTAACATTGCAGATTTGAAGCCTTATTTGGGTGAGGAGGATGAGCTTTTGTCGAGGATGACTTCATTTCAAGAAGGGGAGGATGATGAGGACATTAATACCATTGTTACACCCACATCCCTGCTGCTATACGTACTAGACCAATTACTAGAGCTCGCGCACACCAATTAAATTACCAGGTACTTTTGTTTCTTGGTAATGATTCTAATGATCATGAGAATATGCTGCTGCCTAAATTGGATACATTTATTTTGCTTACAAATGAAGGGCCTAGCTTGGAGAAGGATGAACATTGGAGCAAGAACAAGCATGGAGATAATGGCATGCACAAGGGAAACAAGAACGGAGTTACAAATGATGATTTTAGGACGTTGAAGCCACCATAATGAGTGCATGAAGCCTTGGACGAAATATACAAGATGCTACTTCATAACTTCCATCCAGAGGCTATTCTAGGTGCTGTGTCACCTTATAATTGGGCCGAGCCCATGTAATTTCAAAATATTTGAGTATAGGCTGTTTTTAGAGTCCGTATGTGTGGGGAAACAAGAGATAGGTTGGTTTCGGACCCCTTCCCCAAGGGCCACGAAATCCCCCCCCTCTTCCTCCATATATACAGACTTTGGGGTTTTGTTTAGATTAAAAGTTCACCATAGATGTAACTTCGCGTACTTCGTTTGTGCTCAACGACCAGACAAAGGCATCACAGAGCCCCACCTTCATTTATAAAGTTTTCCTCTTATATTCACAATATCCAGATTGCAATCTCAGTTTCTTGCTTGTTCTTCGTTTGCTCGCAGGAAAACAGACCCTCGTGGTCAGGTTGACCGTGCTCCGGCGTGGTCAATAACCCCTCGGAAGTTGGTTTAGCGATTGCTAAGGCGCGACATCTCGCACGTTCGTAGTCGGATCGTCAAGGTCGACTCCAACAGAAAATGATAGCCACCTTCTCATGGAAACATCGGGACACCTTTGCCTCTATCAAGTGGTATCAGATTTCCAGGTTGCTCGGTGAGATTTTACAGTTTTTCGTAGTTTAGATCGATTATGTTATCATACCTACAGTCCACGAAAAAGCCACAAAAAAATTAGGGTTAGTTCATCATATCTGAACCAGTCTGAGCCATTGCATAGTCTTTTCAGTATTTTGCTTTATTGAATTTTTGGTTGCATCGTCGTGTCTAGTTGCTGGTCTTAGCATCTAGTCTTTTAGAGTTTCGAGTTCTGTTCACGGGTATTCACGCCACCGCCGCACCATCATTATCCGCTGCCATATACCACCACCACACCAGTTTCATCATCCGCTGCCATATACCACCACCACACCAGATACATCGCCCTTGCCATCTACCATCACTGCTTATCCGACACTGTTTCGAGTCCATATACCAACACCAATCCGAGTCCATATACCACCATCGACCCACGTCTATATACCACCACCGATCTGAATCCATATACCACCACTGATCCGTATCCATATACCACCACCACTCCGAGTCCATCTCATATTAGGTTTACTTTCAAGATCCATCTATTTACAGATTTTGTATTTTCCTTGTCTGAGTAGGTTTCGGATTCCAGCAATCTTTTGCCGTCCGTAGAAGAGGTTGGTTTCCAAAAAAACTTCGAAAAAAAAGAGTCCGAAAACCACCCTCCGTTTAGGCCCAAAATTTTCCAAAAATGCACTTAACAAAAAAATTTCTGGCTATCCTATTTTTAGGTGTTTCCAAGCATATTAAGACAGTCGCCGTTATAGAAAGTTTTTTTTGAGCCGTTTCTAGTTTTTGGGTCTGGGCAGTCAAAAAAATTGGTCGCAAAAATTTCGTGTCTATCCTATTATCTTGACCTGGGAATAGTTTTGAGACACTCGCCATTATAGTGATTTTCTGCAAAAAAAAAAGAGGAGCGCCAAAAAAAATTCCAGAGTGTGCTTTTCCCTCCTTTCCGTGCAGCTCGTGATTTTGTTAGTGTTCTAGGCTCGCGTCTCTAGCACGATCTAGCCTAGGACCAGCACAGTACCATCGTTGAGCGTTTATTCAACTTTGCATCTCTGAATTGATTATTGTTGACCATTTTTTCTACCATATTATAAGCCTTTCCAGCTCCACATACATCTACGTCGTGCATTTGACACCACCTGGTAATTGCTCTGTCCAAGCTTTGAGAGTTTTGACTACAACGGTTGTCGATCACCACCTACTGCTGGGTAAGAACTGGTAAGAATTTGAGATTTGCTTGACGGCTTTGTGACATCCCTCCACTTTCTAGTAGTCTGTAGGATCATATTCTGGTGTGTTTCTATTGCTACTAACCATGGCAGGACCACAAGCCGACGAGATTGACTGGGAGAACATGACGAACAAGGAGTTGCATGATAAATTTCAACAAATGATGAGTGGCTAGGTGGGAGATGTGCTAAACAGATTTGAAGAGGCTATGGAGAAGATATATGCCATGGAGAAGTCGTTCGAGACAAAGTTGGATAACAAGTTTAATGAATTGCTCAAGCGTCTTCCCCAACCACCACCGGCTGTACCTATCGCACCTCTGCAACGACAACAGCAATGCCCCCTTCCGAATCAGTTTGGACGAGCAAAGCGTGTTCCTCTTGAGGATGGCCAAACTTTGGGTGTTGTTGTACCTACTGTTGATGCTTCTTTGGCTCCTGGTACTACTGCTGCTAGTGCCGGGGAGGATGACGATTATGCGGGCGATTACGAGGAAGAAGTTGATCAAAATCAGAACTACGTGCAACCACCAGCACCAGGTCGTGCACAGGCATATAATCGCAATGGTAGGCCTGCACTACCACCTCAGGTACGAGATTATGACCATATTCCTAAACTAAAATTGAATATTCCATCGTTCGAGGGTAGATACATTCCTGATGTATATCTTACTTGGGAGTTAGCAATTGAACAACGTTTCACATGCTTACAATATCTTGGGGAGAGATGTGTTGCTGCTGCTGTTTGTGAATTCACTAGTTTTGCTTCTGTTTTGTGGTTTGAACATTGTAGATTATATCCTATTCCAACTATTTGGGCTTCTTTGAAAACTACTATGCGTACTCGTTGGGTTCCACCATATTATCAACGTGAATTGCTTCAAAAATTGCAGCGTTTAAGACAAGCAAAAAATTCTGTAGAAGAATATTATCAGGAATTACAAACTGGCATGATTAGATGTGGTATTGTTGAGGATAATGAAGCTATGCTTGCACGTTTTATGGGTGGATTAAATAAAGAGATTCAAACCATTCTAGAGTATAAGGAGTATAATAATATCACTTGTTTATTCCATCTTGCTTGTAAAGCTGAACGTGAAGTGCAGGATCGACAGGCATTGGTGCGAACTAATTTTTTTGCAGGTCGATCTTCATCATGGACACCACGTACATCCTCTACTCCCACACATCCTACTACATCACCACTGACTTCAGCCACCAATTCCAACCGAGATACAAGAAAACAGACACCACCACCACCATCTGCCAGGAGTACACCTTCCGGTCCCGCACATAGCTCTTATTCATCCATGGCATCGACAGGGCAAACACATGATATTATTTGTCGTTGTTGCAAGGGTGGAGGTCATTATGCGAGAGAATGCCCATCTAAGTGTGTGATGATTGCTACTGAGGATGGTGGGTATGAGTCCGCTAGTGACTATGATGAGGATATTTTGGCTCTTATTACAAGTGAAGAACACAGTGGAGATGGTTCTGATCATGAGACGCAATACATGGCTTCTGAAGATGCTGACAGGTATGAATGTTTAGTTGCTCAATGTGTTTTGAGTGTGCAGGTCACACAAGCTGAGCAAAATCAGAGGCATAATTTGTTCCATACAAAGTGAGTCATGAAGGAACATTATGTTTGCGTCATCATTGATGGAGGGAGTTGCAATAACTTGAATAGCATGGAGATGGTGGAGAAGTTATCTCTCACCACAAGACCACATCCATATCCTTACTACATCCAATGGTTCAACAACGGTGGCAAGGTTAAGGTAACACGTACTGTTCGTGTGCATTTTAGTATATCTACATATGTTGATTGTGATGTGGTACCTATGCAAGCATGTTCCTTATTACTTGGTAGACCATGGCAATTTGATAAAAATTCTGTACACCATGGTAGAAACAATCAGTATACTCTTGTTCATAAGGATAAAAATATTACTTTGCTTCCTATGACTCCTGATTTCATTTTGAAAGATGATATTAATAGAGCTAATAAAGCAAAATAAGAGAAAAAAAAGAGTGAAAATCAGATTGTGGCAAAAGAATTTGAGCAACAAATGAAGCCTAATAATAAACCATCTAGTGTTGCTTCTGAAATTAAATTGAAAAGTGCATGTTTACTTGACACCAAATTTGATATTGATGATCTAGATTTTAGCAAATCTGTTTGCTATGCTTTTGTGTGCAAAGAGGCATTATTTTCTTTCGAGGATGTACCTTCCTCTTTGCCTCCTGCTATCACTAACATTTTGCAGGAGTTTGCTGACGTCTTTCCACAAGACGTGCCACCAGGATTACCACCTATTCGAGGGATTGAGCATCAGATTGACTTAATTCCCTGTGCTTCGCTACCAAACTATGCGCCATATACCGTACCAATCTAGAGGAAACGAAGGAGATTATGCGTCAAGTACAGGAGCTACTCGACAAAGGTTATATACACGAATCTCTTAGTCCTTGTGTTGTTCCTATTATACTAGTGCCAAAAAAGGATGGTACGTCGCGTATGTGTGTTGATTGTAGAGGCATTAATAATATTACTATTCGTTATTATCATCCTATTCCTAGGCTAGATGACATGCTTGATGAATTGAGTGGCTCTACAATATTCTCAAATGTTGATTTGCGTAGTGGATACCATCAAATTCGTATGAAATTGGGAGATGAATGGAAAACAACATTTAAAACTAAGTTTGGATTATATGAGTGGTTAGTTATGCCTTTTGGGTTAACTAATGCACCTAGTACTTTCATGAGATTAATGAATGAAGTTTTACGTGCTTTCATTGGATGATTTGTGGTAGTCTATTTTGATGATATACTGATTTATAGCAGATCTTCAGAGGAACATTTGGAACATTTACGTGCTGTTTTTATTGCTCTACATGATGCACGTTTCTTTGGTAACCTCAGAAAGTGCACCTTTTGCATCGATCGAGTATATTTTCTTGGCTATGTTGTTACTTTCCAGTGAATTGAAGTTGATAAAGCCAAGATTGAAGCTATTGAGAGTTGGCCGCAGCCCAAAACGGTCACACAAGTGAGGAGTTTTCTTGGCCTCGCTGGTTTCTATAGGCGTTTTGTGAGAGATTTCAGCACCATTGCTGAGCTTACAAAGAAGGATGTTCCTTTTGTTTGGGGCACCGCACAGGAAGAAGCCTTCTCGGTATTGAAGATAAGTTGACACATGCTACTTTACTCCAACTTCCTGATTTTAATAAGACTTTTGAGCTTGAATGTAATGCTAGTGGAATTGGATTAGGAGGTGTGTTATTACAAGATGGCAAACATGTTGCATACTTTTTTGAAAAATTGAGTGGGACTAGTCTGACTTATTCTACTTATGATAAAGAATTATATGCTCTTGTTTGGACTTTAGAAACATGGCAACATTATTTATGGCCCAAAGAATTTGGTATACATTCTGATCACGAATCTTTGAAACATATTATAAGTCAAGCTAAAATGAATCATAGACATGCTAAATGGGTTGAATTCATTGAGACTTTCCCATATGTCATTAAAAACAAGAAGGGTAAAGAAGATGGTATTGCTGATGCATTGTCTCGTCGCTATACTATGCTTTCACAACTTGACTTCAAAATATTTGGTTTGGAGACCATCAAAGATCAATATGTGCATGATGCTGATTTTAAAGATGTAATGCAGAATTGTAAAGAAGAAAGAACGTGGAACATTTTCATCATTAATGATGGATTTGTGTTCCGTGCTAACAAGCTATGCATTCCAGCTAGATCCCTTCATTTTTTGTTGTTGCAGGAGGCGCATGGAGGAGGATTAATGGGACACTCTGGTGCGAAGAAGACGGAGGACATATGTAACGCCCCGGATTCGATGCGCCAGGTGTCTGCCAGTTATTCGCCGTCCTTGCCATGTCATTTTCTTGCGTGTTGCATTTTATCATGTCATCATGTGCATTTCATTTTGCATACGTGTTCGTCTCATGCATCCGAGCATTTTTCCCGTTGTCCGTTTTGCAATCCGGCACTCCTATGTCCCCCGGCGTTCCCCTCTTGTCTCCTTTTGTGAGCGGGTGTTAAACATTCTCGGAACGGCCCGAGGTTTGCCAAGCAGCCTTGGTATAGCACCAGTAGACCGCCTGTCAAGTTTCGTGCCATTTGGAGGTCGTTTTATACTCCAACGGTTAACCGAGGGACCGAAAAGGCCTCGTGTGTGTTGCAGCCCAACACCCTTCCAAATTGGCCCAAAACCCACCTAAGACTTCTCCATCATCTAGGCCGTTCGATCACAATCGCGTGGCCAAAAACCGTGCCCCATTTGGACTCTCCTAGCTCCCTCTATCTATAAATATGCCCTCCCCGTCCAAATTCGCGGATGATTTCCCCCGAAACCCTAGCAAACTCCTCCCCGCGCCGTCGGACGCGTCCGCATCGCGCCGGATGAGTCCGACCCGCTCCGCCGCCGCCACGTGTCGCCGCCCGACTCGCCCGCGCCCGCGCGCCCACTTCGCCGCGCCGGCCCGCCAGGCCCGCGCGAGGCCCCGGGCCCGCTCCGCCTACCGCGCCCGAGCGCCGCATCGTCGCCCCGCCGACGCCGGACCCCGCCGCCCGCGCCGGAGCGCCTCGCCGCCCCGCCGCCGAACCTCTTCGCCGCCTCCCTCCGCCTCCGGCCGAGTCTGCCCCGCCGCCGTTCGTCTGCCCCGCCGCCCGATGCCCACCGGCCGCCGCCTCCTCCGACCGCCTCCGGTCGCCGCCCGCCGTCGCCGGCAACCTGCCGCCTCGCCGGAGCCGCCACCTCGTCGCCGGATCTGGGGAGTGGACGAGATCCACCACTCCCCCGATCCAAACGCGTCGCGTGCCCTGGATCCGCTCGTCCCGGGTCCGCCCCGTCCAACTTTGCCCCGAGGTCCAATTTTCCCTAAGTCCCCGAATATTTGCATATTTTTAGCTCCTGTTCATTGCATCATATCTCCATGCATACTGCTCCGTTTCGTGCGTATGATATTTCAAAATGTTCGTTGTGAAATGCTCTTCATTTCATTCCATTGTGTCATGTTCATTTGAGTTCATCTTGATTCCCGAATCATCGTTGCAAGAGTGCTATATGATGTTAATCTGCTGAAACTGTTATAACTTGTTGTTTTGTCTTTTTCGTTGCATTTCGTGTCTGCATCATATGAGCATGAGCTCTACATGTGTTTTGTGCTAAATCATGCCATCTTCACAATGGTGCCATCCATGTATTTTTGGGATTCTTGTAGTAGGTGCATCGAGCTCGTGAAGTGGGGTACTTGCTGTTACTATTTTGCTAGTCTGATTCTGTTATATTATGATGCTATGTAAACCTGCTGGTAAAAGTAATTCTTTGCATAATCTGGAGATGTTCACTAAGGATGTTTTGTTATACATGTCATGCTCTATCCATTAATGCCCCTGGTTGCATTTATAGCCTGCTGTAACATGTTGTTATCTTGCCCTCAAAACTGCTAAATCATGTTCTTGTCACCCTATTAACTTTTAAGTTCAGTTTTGCCATGTGTTTTGCTAGTGATCCTTGCACCTATGAACTTGATCTTGCCATGCTTAGCTTCATAAACATGTCCTCTTACTGTTGGTCACCTTGTCATGCCATTTAATGCTCTGTGGTGAGTGGTACAAGCTCACCAACATGCCTACTTATTGGTGTTCCTGCCATGTATGAATCTGTCATATAACTTGCTATGTTTACATGTGTGCCATCATATTTTCTGTGCCCTTTTAGCTCATGGTCAGTAAGGGACTTTTGTTCTATGCAATTAATAGATTCATTCCATGCCTTTGGTTGCCATTATAAGTTCCTGTAACATGTTGTTTGATAGCTCTAAACATGGCAACCTGATGTTATTTCTGCTAAGCCTGAAACTGTTATTATTTGCAATCTTGCCATGTCATTTTGAGCATGTTCTATTGTTTTCTGGAGATAGCTCAGTGTTCATGTTTTGTTGTGCTTTACCTGTAATTCATGCCCATGCCTTTTGTTCTTGTGTTGAGGTGTTGTAGCATATTGTTTTGATACTTGCAAGATGCCTAATTGCTGTTTTGGACAGCTTGTCCTTTAAACTTGTATAGAGTGTATGTGTTGAACCGTTGCTCCATTTTGAGTGTGCTCTATATGAAACTTGCTTGATTTTGCATGTAGATTCATATTATCGTGTTGCATCCTTGTTTGGGGTGTTTGCTTGATGTTTTTATGTAGTTTGCATCAATGCCATGTTTAAATTGTTTTGTTCATATCTTTTAGGCTGTAGCTCCGAACTAAATGAACTTTATATGTAACTTGACTAGAATTTCGTGTAGATCATCTTGGTGCATCTTAACTTGTTGTTTAACAACTTCAACTTAATGTTTGTTCAGATCTGGACCAATTTCGAAATTTGCATATGAGGACTTACCGGAATTGTTATATGTAGTTCCTGGCCTCATTTAAACTTCCTTTGATGTGTTGCTCTTGTATGCATCATTTCTTGCCATGAGTAGCTTCATGTAGTCTTGTCTTGCGTCATGCTTGGTTGTGCATCATGTCTTGTCTATGTGTTGTGTGTTTACCATGTTGTGTGCTTCTTCTCGATAGTTCCCATTTCGTTGCGATCGTGAGGATTCGTTCGTCTACGCTTGGTTCGTCTTCATCCGTTCGTCTTCTTCATGGACTTGTTCTTCTTCCTAGCGGGTATTCAGGCAAGATGACCGCTACCCTGGATCTCACTACTATCATTGTCATGCTAGTTGCTTCGTTCTATCGCTATGCTGCGGTTCCTATCACTTGTTCTTCAAGCCTCCCCAAATTGCCATGAACCTCTAACCTTTGACACCCTTCCTAGCAAACCATTGTTTGGCTATGTTACCGCTTTGCCCAGCCCCTCTTATAGCGTTGTTAGTTGCAGGTGAAGTTGAAGATTGCTCCATGATGGATAGGTTGATGTTGGGATATCACAATATCTCTTGTTTAATTAATGCACCTATATACTTGGTAAAGGGTGGAAGACTCGGCCTTATGCCTGGTGTTTTGTTCCACTCTTGCCGCCCTAGTTTTCGTCATACCGGTGTTATGTTCCCGGATTTTGCGTTCCTTACGCGGTTGGGTGATTTATGGGACCCCCTTGACAGTTCACTTTGAATAAAACTCCTCCAGCAAGGCCCAATCTTGGTTTTACCATTTCCCTCACCTAGCCTTTTTTCCCTTGGGTTTCCGGAGCCCGAGGGTCATCTTTATTTACCCCCCCCCCGGGCCAGTGCTCCTTCGAGTGTTGGTCCAAACTAGAGCACCGTGCAGGACCGTCCCTTGGCAACTTGGGTTACGTTGGTACCTGTACGCTTCGCTTATCTGGTGTGCCCTGAGAACGAGATATGTGCAGCTCCTATCAGGATTTGTCGGCACATTCGGGCGGCTTTGCTGGTCTTGTTTTACCATTGTCGAAATGTCTTGTAAACCGGGATTCCGAGACTGATCGGGTCTTCATGGGATAAGGAATATCCTTCGTTGATCGCGAGAGCTTATCATGGGCTAAGTTGGGACACCCCTGCAGGGTATAAACTTTCGAAAGCCGTGCCCGCGGTTATGTGGCAGATGGGAATTTGTTAATGTCCGGTTGTAGATAACTTGACAACAGATCCGAATTAAAACGCATCAATCGCGTGTGTAGCCGTGATGGTCTCTTTTCGGCGGAGTCCGGGAAGTGAACAAGGTTTTGGGTTATGTTTGACGTAAGCAGGAGTTCAGGATCACTTCTTGATCATTGCTAGTTTCACGACCATCATATTATGCTTAGTCGCTGCTGCAACCTCGCCACTTTACCCCTTCCTTTCCCATTAAGATTTGCTAGTCTTGATACCCATGGTAATGGGATTGCTGAGTCCTTGTGGCTCACAGATTACCTACAACAACAGTTGCAGGTACAGGTTATGCGATGATCTTGACACGAGAGCGATGCGTGCTTGTTTTGGAGTTCTTCTTGTGCTTCTCCTTCTTCGATCAGGGGATAGGTTCCAGGTCGGCAGCCTGGGCTAGCAGGGTGGATGTCGTTTGACCTTCTGTTTGTGTTTCATCTGTAGTCGGATGTTGAGCTTATGTATGATGTATTGTTGTACTCTTGCGGCATTTGTATGCCTTTTGTATGTATCTCCATCTATTATGTAATGTTGATGTAATGATATCCACCTTGCAAAAGCGTTTCAATATGCGGATCTATCCTTGGTGGGACCTTCGAGTTCCTTTCGGATAGGGTCGCATATTGGGCGTGACTAGTTGGTATCAGAGCCTCGACCGACCATAGGAGCCCCCTCGATTGATCGTGTAGTTTGGCCGATGTCGAGTCTAGAAGAAAACTATTTTCTGAATCTAGTTATATCGGAGAGTAGGAATTCTTTTACTCCTCAGCCCCTTCATCGCTCTGGTGAGGAATCTTGATGTAGGTGTTTTGAATTACTCCTCTTCCCATTCAAATTTTTTATTTAGGTTCACGCAGTAGGTTTTCCGATCGTTGGTTCTCAGCTCTTTTGATCCGGTGCATTTCTCGTCAAGTTGACTCGAGCCTCTTCATCTTTGCCAAGTTCAATCCTCAGTTGTTTTCTTTCCCACCCGCCCACCCCTTTTTCAACTTGGAGCCGGAGCCTATAATCGAGTATCCATCCTACTCGTGCAAAGCCTTTGCTTTATTTCAACCGGTGTTTTCTCTTCAAGATATTTGTCGGTTTCCCCTTCCAAGTTGTCTTTATTTTTCCCGCCCTACCACCCTCTTCTTCCCGGAACCTGAGTCTCTTTAGAGCATCAACTTTCATTCGTACGGAGTCTCTTCGGTCTTCCTCGATCATTTCAACCGGTGAATTCTCATCTCGTTCGCCATTCTTCATCTCTTTTCTTTTCCGATGGACTCAATTCAAGTTTTTCGGTGTTGGTCGTATTCTTCTCCTTGGATCAAGTGTTCTCCTTGCTCGTTTGCCTCTCATCATTCGATCATTCCGAAGTTCGGAAGACATCTCAAGAGATTCGTCTGTGTTCCAATTAATTCGAGGGTGTCACCTCATTCAAATATTTCATTTGTTTCGGTGCATCATCTATCTGTTCAACATCATTTTCCAACGATGTTTTCTTTTAGTGGGCCCTAACCCACAGGTATTTTCCCAGGATCTTACCTGACTCTTCTAATTCCCCCGGAGTTATTCAAAATCCTTTTCAAAGTGTGACCTAAGAATGGATTCCATCTGTCACATGCCTTCCCCAAGATCGTTTTCAAATTCTTTTCATTGTTAGCTCAACATCTTCGTTTTTCATTCTACCAGAGTATCTCAGTAATTTTGGTGGTGTTTCTCGTCGTCATTTGAAGACCGAAGAAGAGTTTTCTCCTCTAAATCTTGTCTCTTCTCCCGAAGGTTCGTGGTTCCAACTTCATGTTATCCTTGCGAATTATTCCATTTGTCAGTTATTCCTTTTCTTACCCATCTGGGGTATATCAGAAGTTGGTTTCCCGTTTCTTTTCACCGGAGGCCATCATTCCAGAAGAATTTTTCGTCCTCACATTTCAGCTAGCGTTATCCAATTATCCCGGTGCTTCGTTCAAGTGTTCTTTAATCAGCTCACGATCTCTTTGTTCTTTTACATCTAAATCCCCTCTAGCATATTTGTTCTTCTAATTCTTCCCGGTGATTCTTTCTCTTTCATCAGTCATTTTTGAATTCTTACGGTGGTTCGTTCAAGATTCTTTTTCCTTGATTATCTTTTTAATACATTCGTTCTTTTCAATCCTACCGGTGGTTCATGAAGACTTTCTCAAGTTTTGTGATATATTCCACTTAATCCCTTTTCTAGAAGAATAAGTAGTATGCAAAAATCCATTGCTTGTCATCAATTTAATTTGATGAAGGATAAGCATACAATAAATCTTATTCTTATTTCATCCAAGTGAGTAATCCCTTTCTTCGGAGTTTGTTCTTGATGAATAAATTCTAGTTCCAAGTGTTTTCATATTTTCTTTTTGAGAGTTCAAATTTCCTCGGCCATTTCGTCGGAACCTCCATCTAAATCATCGCAAGGCTCATCTTATTCTTTCATCCTTCATTTCTATCTCATCATCCTTTTGTCACCGGAGTTCTTCACGGTGGTTCTTCATGATTTAATTCATTCTTCAAGAGTTCATCAAGATTCATGTTGGTGGAATTCAAGTATCTTTTCTTCTCGCGTCTCAAAGTGCAATTAATACTCCGTAGTCTTTTGGAATGGAGTTTTACATTTCTTCATTCTTCTCAGCTAATTAAATCATTTCCGTTTGTGGTCGGTTATCACCTCATAATTTTTGAGATGTTATCCATAAGTCCACAACAAGCTTATTCTTTCGTTGTTGATTTTCTCAACAACTCCGTTTAAACCTTCCTTCTAAGGATGTTTTCAATTTCATTCGTGGCACAAGTTGTCATCTTCTTCTCCATTCTTTTCATTCAACTCTTTCAATTCTTTCCGGAGTTTTTGTGTCATGTCTTCATCAAGTATCATTCCATCCTCTCAAGCTCGTGTTCTATTCATCCATTTTTCAGCCGGAATGCTGCCCAAATCCTTCCAGTCTTATTCGTTTCTTATCTCGTTCTAACCGGAGTGGTTTCATAGTCTATCTGATTCTGTGAGCTTTCGATTCTCGTCATTCTCGTCTTTCCTCTCTTCTTCTCGAGTGCTCTCGATTCTTTGCTTCTTCTCTTGAGTTCTTGTTTCACCTCATCCATTTTCCCTTCCGTCTCGGTCCTAAGATCTCGGGACGAGATCTCTTGTTAGTGGAGGAGTGTTGTAACGCCCCGGATTCGATGCGCCAGGTGTCTGCCAGTTATTCGCCGTCCTTGCCATGTCATTTTCTTGCGTGTTGCATTTTATCATGTCATCATGTGCATTTCATTTTGCATACGTGTTCGTCTCATGCATCCGAGCATTTTTCCCGTTGTCCGTTTTGCAATCCGGCACTCCTATGTCCCCCGGCGTTCCCCTCTTGTCTCCTTTTGTGAGCGAGTGTTAAACGTTCTCGGAATGGCCCGAGGTTTGCCAAGCGGCCTTGGTATAGCACCGGTAGACCGCCTCTCAAGTTTCGTGCCATTTGGAGGTCGTTTGATACTCCAACGGTTAATCGAGGGACCGAAAAGGCCTCATGTGTGTTGCAGCCCAACACCCTTCCAAATTGGCCCAAAACCCACCTAAGACATCTCCATCGTCTAGGCCGTTCGATCACGATCGTGTGGCCGATAACCGTGCCCCATTTGGACTCTCCTAGCTCCCTCTATCTATAAATATGCCCTCCCCGTCCAAATTCGCGGATGATTTCCCCCGAAACCCTAGCAAACTCCTCCCCGCGCCGCCGGACGCGTCCGCATCGCGCCGGACATGTCCGACCGCTCCACCGCTGCCACGTGTCACCGCCCGACTCGCCCGCGCCGGCCCGCCAGGCCCGCGCGGGGCCCCCTAGCCCGCTCCGCCGCCCGGCGCCTCCCGCGCCCGAGCGCCGCGACGTCGCCCCGCCGGCGCCGGACCCCGCCGCCCGCGCCGGAGCGCCTCGCCGCCCCGCTGCCGAACCTCTTCGTCGCCGCCATGCCTCCCTCCTTCCCGGGCCGAGTCTGCCCTGCCGCCGTCCGGGAGCCCCGCCGCTTGACGCCCACCGGCCGCCGCCTCCTCCGACCGCCTCCGGTCGCCGCCCGCCGTCGCCGGCAACCTTATGCCTCGCCGGAGCCACCACCTCGTCGCCGGATCTGGGGAGTGGACGAGATCCACCACTCCCCCGATCCAAACGCGCCGCGTGCCCTGGATCCGCTCGTCCCGGGTCCGCCCCGTCCAACTTTCCCCCGAGGTCCAATTTTCCCTAAGTCCCCGAATATTTGCATATTTTTAGCTCCTGTTCATTGCATCATATCTCCATGCATACTACTCCGTTTCGTGCGTATGATATTTCAAAATGTTTGTTGTGAGATGCTCTTCATTTCATTTCATTGTGTCATGTTCATTTGAGTTCATCTTGATTCCCGAATCATCGTTGCAAGAGTGTTATATGATGTTAATCTGCTGAAACTGTTATAACTTGTTGTTTTGTCTTTTTTGTTGCATTTCGTGTCTGCATCATATGAGCATGAGATCTACATGCGTTTTGTACTAAATCATGCCATCTTCACAGTGGTGCCATCCATGTATTTTTGGGATTCTTGTAGTGAGTGCATCGAGCTCGTGAAGTGGGGTACTTGTTGTTACTGTTTTGCTAGTCTGATTCTGTTATATTATGATGCTATGTAAACCTGCTGCTAAAAGTAATTCTTTGCATAATCTGGAGATGTTCACTAAGAATGTTTTGTTATACATGTCATGCTCTATCCATTAATGCCCCTGGTTGCATTTATAGCCTACTGTAACATGTTGTTATCTTGCCCTCAAAACTGCTAAATCATGTTGCTGTCACCCTGTTAACTTTTAAGTTCAGTTTTGCCATGGGTTTTGCTAGTGATCCTTGCACCTATGAACTTGATCTTGCCATGCTTAGCTTCATAAACATGTCCTCTTACTGTTGGTCACCTTGTCATGCCATTTAATGCTCTGTGGTGAGTGGTACAAGCTCACCAACATGCCTACTTATTGGTGTTCCTACCATGTATGAATCTGTCATATAACTTGCTATGTTTACATGGGTGCCATCATATTTTCTGTGCCCTTTTAGCTCATGGTCAGTAGGGACTTTTGTTTTATGCAATTAATAGATGCATTCCATGCCTTTGGTTGCCATTATAAGTTCCTGTAACATGTTGTTTGATAGCTCTAAACATGGCAACCTGATGTTATTTCTGCTAAGCCTGAAACTGTTATTATTTGCAATATTGCCATGTCATTTTGAGCATGTTCTATTGTTTTCTGGAGATACCTCAGTGTTCATGTTTTGTTGTGCTTTACCTGTAATTCATGCCCATGCCTTTTGTTCTTATGTTGGGTGTTGTAGCATATTGTTTTGATACTTGCAAGATGCTTAATTGCTGTTTTGGACAGCTTGTCCTTTAAACTTGTATAGAGTGTATGTGTTGAACCGTTACTCCGTTTTGAGTGTGCTCTATATGAAACTTGCTTGATTTTGCATGTAGTTTCATATTATCATGTTGCGTCCTTGTTTGGGGTGTTTGCTTGATGTTTTTATGTAGTTTGCATCAATGCCATGTTTAAATTGTTTTGCTCATATCTTCTAGGTCGTAGCTCCGAACTAAATGAACTTTATATGTAACTTGACTAGAATTTCGTGTAGATCATCTTGGTGCATCTTAACTTGCTGTTTAACAACTTCAACTTAATGTTTGTTCAGATCTGGACCAATTTTGAAATTTGCATATGAGGACTTACTGGAATTGTTATATGTTCTTCCTGGCCTCATTTAAACTTGCTTTGATGTGTTGCTCTTGTATGCATCATTTCTTGCCATGAGTAGCTTCATGTAGTCTTCTCTTGCATCATGCTTGGTTGTGCACCATGTCTGGTCTATGTGTTGTGTGTTTACCATGTTGTGTGCTTCTTCACGATAGTTCCCGTTTCGTTGCGATCGTGAGGATTCGTTCGTCTACGCTTGGTTCGTCTTCATCCGTTCGTCTTCTTCATGGACTCGTTCTTCTTCTAGCGGGATTTCAGGCAAGATGACCGCTACCCTGGATCTCACTACTATCATTGCCATGCTAGTTGCTTTGTTCTATCGCTATGATGCGCTTCCTATCACTTGTTCTTCAAGCCTCCCCAAATTGCCATGAACCTCTAACCTTTGACACCCTTCCTAGCAAACCGTTGTTTGGCTATGTTACCGCTTTGCTCAGCCCCTCTTATAGCATTGTTAGTTGCAGGTGAAGTTGAAGATTGCTCCATGATGGATAGGTTGATGTTGGGATATCACAATATCTCTTATTTAATTAATGCATCTATATACTTGGTAAAGGGTGGAAGACTCGGCCTTATGCCTGGTGTTTTGTTCCACTCTTGTCGCCCTAGTTTCCGTCATGCCGGTTTGATGTTCCCGGATTTTGCGTTCCTTACGCGGTTGGGTGATATATGGGACCCCCTTGACAGTTCGCTTTGAATAAAACTCCTCCAGCAAGGCCCAACCTTGGTTTTACCATTTGCCTCACCTAGCCCTTTTTCCCTTGGGTTTCCGGAGCCCAAGGGTCATCTTTATTTACCCCCCCCCCCGGGGCCAGTTCTCCTTCGAGTGTTGGTCCAAACTAGAGCACCGTGCGGGACAGTCCCTTGGCAACTTGGGTTACGTTGGTACCTGTATGCTTCGCTTATCCAGTGTGCCCAGACAACGAGATATGTGCAGCTCCTATCAGGATTTGTTGGCACATTCGGCGGCTTTGCTGGTCTTGTTTTACCATTGTTGAAATGTCTTGTAAACCGGGATTCCGAGACTGATCGGGTCTTCCAGGGAGAAGGAATATCCTTCGTTGATCACGAGAGCTTATCATGGGCTAAGTTGGGACACCCCTGCAGGGTATAAACTTTCGAAAGCCGTGCCCGCGGTTATGTGGCAGATGGGAATTTGTTAATGTCCGATTGTAGATAACTTGACAACAGATCCGAATTAAAACGCATCAACCGCGTGTGTAGCCGTGATGGTCTCTTTTTGGCGGAGTCCGGGAAGTGAACACGGTTTTGGGTTATGTTTGACGTAAGCAGGAGTTCAGGATCACTTCTTGATCATTGCTAGTTTCACGACCGTTCCGTTTGCTCTCTTCTCGCTCTTATTTGCGTATGTTAGCCATCATATTATGCTTATTCGCTACTACAACCTCACCACTTTACCCCTTCCTTTCCCATTAAGCTTTGCTAGTCTTGATACCCATGGCAATGGGATTGCTGAGTCCTCGTGGCTCACAGATTACCTACAACAACAGTTGCAGGTACAGGTTATGCGATGATCTTGACGCGAGAGCGATGCGTGCTTGTTTTGGAGTTCTTCTTCTGCTTCTCCTCCTTCGATCAGGGGATAGGTTCCAGGTCGGCAGCCTGGGCTAGCAGGGTGGATGTCGTTTGAGCTTCTATTTGTGTTTCATCCGTAGTCGGATGCTGAGCTTATGTATGATGTATTGTTGTACTCTTGCGGCATTTGTATGCCTTTTGTATGTATCCCCATCTATTATGTAATGTTGATGTAATGATATCCACCTTGCAAAAGCGTTTCAATATGCGGGTCAATCCTTGGTGGGACCTTCGAGTTCCTTTCGGATAGGGTCGCATATTGGGCGTGACAACATACATGCTACACATTTCTTTTAGCCAAAGATGAGATGGGATGTTGAGCGTTTTGTTGCTCGCTGCACTACATGTCAAGAAGCTAAGTCATGACTCAATCCTCATGGTTTATATATGCCTTTGCCTGTACCTAGTGTTCCTTGGGAGGATATATCTATGGACTTTGTTTTAGGTTTACCTCGAACAAAGAAGGGGAAGGATAGCATATTTGTTGTCGTGGATAGATTCTCGAAAATGGCACACCTTATACCAAGTCATAGAAGCGATGATGTTATTAATGTTGCTGATTTGTTCTTTCGCGAAATTATTCGCTTGCATGGTGTGCCAAATATTATTGTTTCAGATCGTGATACTAAATTTCTTTGCCACATGGGCTAAGTTGGGGACTAAACTGCTTTTTAGTACTACTTGTCATCCTCAAACTGATGGACAAACTGAAGTAGTCAATAGAACATTGTCTACTATGCTTAGGGCTGTTTTGAAGAACAATAAGAAAATGTGGGAAGAATGCTTGCCTCATATTGAATTTGCTTATAATCGTTCATTGCATTCTACTACTAAGAGGTGCCCTTTTGAAATTGTGTGTGGTTTCCTACCTCGTGCATCTATTGATTTGTTGCCTCTTCCATCTTCGGAGAAGGTTAATTTTGATGCTAAACAACGTGCTGAATTGATTTTAAAAATGCATGAGTTAACTAAGGAAAACATTGAGCGTATGAATGATAAATATAAACTTGCTGGAGATAAGGGTAGAAAACATGTTGTGTTTGCACCTGGAGATCTTGTTTGGTTACATTTGTGTAAGGATAGATTTCATGATTTGCGCAAATCAAAGCATATAAACTTCAGCTGCCAGCAGATTTTGGGGTTAGTCCCACTTTTAACATTGCAGATTTGAAGCATTATTTGGATGAGGAAGATGAGCTTCCGTCGAGGGCGACTTCATTTCAAGAAGGGGAGGATGATGAGGACATCAATACCATTGTTACACCCACAGCCCTGCTGCTATACGTACTAGACCAATTACTAGAGCTCACGCACGCCAATTAAATTACCAGGTACTTTTGTTTCTTGGTAATGATTCTAATGTTCATGAGAATATGATGCTGCCTAAATTGGATACATTTGTTTTGCTTACAAATGAAAGGCCTAGCTTGGATAAGGATGAACATTGGAGCAAGAACAAGCATGGAGATAATGGCATGCGCAAGGGAAACAAGAACGGAGTTACAAGTGATGATTTCAGGACGTTGAAGACACCATAATGAGTGCATGAAGCCTTGGATGAAATATACAAGATGCTACTTCATAACTTCCATCCAGAGGCTATTCTAGGTGCTGCGTCATCTTATAATTGGGCCAGACACATGTAATTTCGAAATACTTGAGTATAGGCTGTTTTTAGAGTTCGTATGTGTAGGGAAACAAGAGATAGGGTTGGTTTCGGACCCCTTCCCCAAGGTTCACGAAATTATCCCCCTCTTCCTCCATATATACAGCCCTTAGGGCATCGTTTAGACTTTAGGGTTTTGTTTAAATTAAAAGTTCGCCATAGCTGCAACTTCGCATACTTCGTTTGTGTTCAACGACCAGACAAAGGCGTCACAAAACCCCACCTTCATTAATAAAGTTTTCCTCTTATATTCACAATATCCAGATTGCAATCTCAATTTCTTGCTTGTTCTTCATTTGCTCGCGGGAAAATAGACCCTCGTGGTCAGGTTGGTCATGCTCTGATGTGGTCAATAACCCCTCGGAAGTTGGTTTAGTGATTGCTAAGGCGCGACGTCTCGCACGTTCATAGTCGGATCGTCAAGGTCGACTCCCACAAAAAATATAGCCACCTTCTAATCAAAACATTGGGATACCTTTGCCTCTATCATCCGGCGCCTCCTCCATATCCAGCTCGTGCCCGACGGTTTCCTGGGGAAGGAGCTCCATGGAATCCATCACACCATACTCGGCAAGTATCTCGCCATCCGCGCCCGCCATCTCTTTGGAAAAGGCCGTCACAAGCTAGGAATGAGTGGCCGCGATCTAGGCTTGGACGGGCTCCATCGTCGCAAGGTATGCGGCGGAGGAATGGACGGTTGCTCGAACACTCTCGGCGATTGCCAACTCTCTTGCCATGGGTTGCCGACCATTGCCGAAGCAGCTTCATTCGATTTGTCGTGGCATCAACATGGCATGCTATCATGGAGCGGTATCAACATGTCGTGGTAAAAATTTTGTACCATTTGGGCCAGGTTTGGGTATAAGCTTCTCACAACAAGTGTGATGGTTTCAGTAGGAAACGTTCCACCTTTCTCGACGAAACAATATCCGTTGCTTCTTCTTCTTAGTGCCAACATAGAACAACAGGAGTGTTGTGTCAATTTTTGGGATTTTCAGGGTTCGCTTGGAAATTTTTATACATTAACTGAGTTTTCTATGCATTCAAATTTGAACTACCGACACATGCTCTAATGCATATAAATTGGTTGAAATATCAAATATGTGTCCTTGGTTGCATGCTTAGGTCCCATGCAAGAAATGGGAATGAATGTCAAACACACTGCCACCATCACTCAACCACAAACATTGAGATACCTGGTTTTTAAATTCTAGTAAATCCAAAGCTCATCTGAAATTCATGAAACTTGGAATGCTATCATGCAGCGGAATCAACATGTCGGGGTAAATTTTTTGTCCCATTTGGGGCAGGTTTGGGGATAAGCTTCTCACAAACCAGAGCTTCTCACAGCAAGCCTGATGGTTTCGGTAGGGAATGTCCCACCTTTGGGAACGAAATGATATTCATTGCCTCTTATTACTTTCAATTTTTTTCCTAGTGTCAACATAGAACAATAGGAGTGGTGTGTCAATTTTTGCGTTTTTTCGGGGTTCATTTGGATATTTTTATGTATTAATTGAGTTTTCAATGCATTTATGTGCATAATTCAAATTTGAACTACATGCACATGCTCTAATGCATATAAATTGGTTGAAAATTCAAATATGTGTCCTTGGTTGCATGCTTAGATCCCATGCAAAAAACGGGAATGAATGTCGAACACCCTTCCACCATCACTCGACCGCAAACATTGAGATAGCTGGTTTTTAAATTCTAGTAAATCCAAAGCTCGTCTGAAGTTCATGAAAACTTGGCATGCTATCATGGAGCGGCATCAACATGCCATGGTAAATTTTTTGTCCCATTTAGGGCAGGTTTGGGGATATGCTTCTCACAAACCAGAGCTTTTCACAACAAGCATGATGGTTTCGGTAGGGAGCCTTTCACCTTTCTGGACGAAACGATATCCATTGCCTCTTCTTGATTTCAATTTTTTTCCTAGTGTCAACATAGAACAACAGGAGTGTTGTGTCAATTTTGGGGATTTTTTGGGGTTCGCTTGGACATTTTTATACATTAACTGAGTATTCTATGCATTCATGTGCATAATTCAAATTTGAACTACAGGCATATTCTCTAATGCATATAAATTGGTTGAAAATTCAAATATGTGTCCTTGGTTGCATGCTTAGGTCCCATGCAAGAAATGAGAATGAATGTCAAACACCCTGGCACCATCACTCAGTCGTAAACATTGAGATACCTGGGTTTTAAATTCTAGTAAATCCAAAGCTCGTCTGAAATTCATGAAACTTGGCATGCTATCATGGAGCCGCATCAACATGCCGTGGTAAACTTTTTGTCCTATTTGGGGCAGGTTTGGGGATATGCTTCTCACAATCCAGATCTTCTCACAACAAGCCAGATGGTTCTAGTAGGGAACGTCCCACATTTGGGGACGAAATGATATCCATTGCCTCTTATTGCTTTCAAATTTTTTTCTCATGTCAACATAGAACAACAGGATGTTGTGTCAAGTTTTGGGATTTTTCAGGGTTCGTTTGGACACTTTTATGCATTAATTGAGTTTTCAATGCATTTATGTGCATAATTCAAATTTGAACTACATGCACATGCTCTAATGCATATAAATTGGTTTAAAATTCAAATTTGTGTCCTTGGTTGCATGCTTAGGTTCCATGCAAGAAATGGCAATGACTGTCAAACACCCTGTCACCATCACTCAGCCGCAAACATTGAGATACATGGGTTTTAAAATCTAGTAAATCCAAAGCCCGTCTGAAGTTCATGAAACTTTGCATGCTATCATGGAGCGGCATCAACATGTCATGGTAATTTTTTTATCCCATTTAGGGCAGGTTTGGGGATATGCTTCTCACACACCAGAGCTTCTCACAACAAGCCTGATGGTTTTGGTAGGGAACGTTTCACCTTTCTGGACGAAATGATATCCATTGCCTCTTATCAATTTCAATTTTTTTAGTAGTGTCAACATAGAACAACAGGAGTGTTGTGTCAATTTTTAGGATTTTTCGGGGTTCGCTTGGACATTTTTATACATTAACTGAGTTTTCTATGCATTCATGTGCATAATTCAAATTTGAACTACATGCACATGCACTAATGCATATAAATTGGTTGAAAATTCAAATATGTGTCCTTGGTTGCATGCTTTGGTCCCATGCAAGAAGTGGGAATGAATGTCAAACACCCTGCCACCGTCACTCAACCACAAACATTTAGATACCTGGTTTTTAAATTCTAGTAAATCTAAAGCTCGTCTGAAATTCATGAAACTTGGCATGCTATCATGGAGCAGCATCAGCATGTCATGGTAATTTTTTTGTCCCATTTGGGGCAGGTTTGGGGATATGCTTCTCACAAACCAAAGCTTCTCACAACAAGCCTGATGGTTCCAGTAGGGAACGTCCCACCTTTGGGGACGAAACAATATCCATTGCCTCTTATTGCTTTCAATTTTTTTTCTCGTGTCAACATAGAACAACAAGAGTGTTGTGTCAATTTTTGGGATTTTTCAGGGTTCGTTTGGACACTTTTATTCATTAATTGAGTTTTCAATGCATTTATGTGCATAATTCAAATTTGAACTACATGCACATGCTCCAGTGCATATAAATTGGTTGAAAAATCAAATCTTTGTCCTTGGGTGCATGCTTAGGTCCCATGCAAGAAATTGGAATGAATTTCGAACACCAGGGCATCGTTGATTGCCGGCAAAACATTGAGATACTTTTTTTAAAATTGTAGCAAATCCAAAACTCGTCTGAAATTCATGAAACTTTGCATGCTATCATGGAATGGCACCCGACATGTTGTGGTATTTTTCAGGTATGTGCGAATGATTTGTATAGTCACTTATGTAATTGGATGTTTATTTCATACACACACACATGTTATTCTTCTGTAGACAGAGCAAATCACACGGCTTATTAGCAGCATTCGTTTGTGTAATTATTGGTCTTCGCACACATTATTTATTATGGACCTGTTTGCCGCGTATCACACACATCTTGTTCAGTTGAACCGTTTCCATTGTGTTGCCTAATCACACACAGTTCATCCTAGTGAACTGTATGCCGTATATCGCACACATCCTCATCTGGTTACCCGTTTCTTTTGTTCTGCATCATCGCAAACAGTTCTTCTTGATTAACTGTTTGCCACTCATCCAATAGAGGGAAGCATCTACATTCACGAGGGACGTGGCATTGACCATTGGGCGGCAACAGTCGGTCTTCCGGGTGCCCGATAAAGGATGCAAAGAGGGATCCTACAACAGCAAGGACCAGCTTCCCTACCGAGAGCTCATCTAACAAAACTCCCAAGTTAATTGTGCTGAGGCTTGAGTAGTCATCAGATGGGTGACCGGATGGGAAGTGGCCTCGATGTTAAATTAACTAATGTGATTGGTCACTTTAAACATTTAATTGCACTGAATGTATTCAGTGCTCCATCATATTAGTTGAATTAACCTTGAGGTCCTTGTTTTGTAATTTTTGACATTTTTTGTTTTTTGTACACATGTTGATTGGCTTGAAGAAGGTCTATCTCGTTACTTTTTGATAATTTGTGTTTTTTGAACACATGTTGATTGGCTTGAATGAAGGTCTATCCCATTACTTTACGACATGTTTTCAAAACATTAACCTCGAGGTTAAGTCAACTTGTAGGATGGAGCACTATATACATTCAACGCAATTAAATGTTTTCCAAAAAAGTGATATGATTTCTGTGAAACTTATAAGCCATGTGTGTCAAATTAACCTCTGTGTACTTGTTCTCAAATTAACCTCCGGCCTCTTTGGCGCGTATCACACACATCTTGTTAAGTTGAATCGTTTATGTTCTTTTTCCTAATCGAAAACAGTTCATTCGACTGAACTGTATGTCGTATATCACACACACCTTGATGTGGCTGACCGTTTCTGTTGCTTTCCTTAATAGAAAACAGTTCATTGGAGCAAACTGTATGCCGTATATCGCACACACATTGACATGGCTGCCCATTTCTGTTATTCTATCTAATCGCAAACAGTTCGTCTGGATCAACCGTATGCCCTGCTTCGCACACGCAACTAAAATCTGAACTGTGTTTGCTGCATCCATCATCACAAATGTTTTACGCCTTTTTTGACGGTTTTTTACACCGCCGTTTGCGATTATTGCATCGCACACAGTTTCGTTGAAGGGTCTCTGATCGTAGTGTCGTGTTAGCAGCATCCTACAGTAGTGCATTATCGTACTAGGGATATTTGCATGTTATTTATGGATAAATTGTGCTATTTTCTATAACTATTTTGAGTGTTGCAGGCCTAGAGGAAAAAATAGGGACAGAGGTTTAGAGGACAAGGTTGGATGGCCGGCTCCCATATCCGTGTATGAGGACCAGCCCGCGAACATATAATGTGTTCGATTTAAGGGTCGGTGTTGGAGATGCTCTTACACTATTCATGTGCACTGTTTCACTATTCATTCCGCTAGTTCTCTCTCCATCAACTTGCACTATTCATTCCCCTGTTTCTCTCTTCGTCATGTAACCACTTCTAGCTCCCCTTTCATTGATCGATTTGTGACACGGAAGATTGGTCTCTAAGGCCGGAAATCAGTTCTCAATATATCTTACATGGAGAGCCTTCCAATGTTTACTATGGGTCTATACCTATTCCAAGAAGGGGGCCCGTGCATACATGGACAAATAACAATCCAATTTTTCTCACAAGGTGAGACAGATAGACAAAAATACAATATGGTCAAATGGCGGGACATTTGCATGCCAAAAGACCAAGGGGTCTTGGCATCACTTCTACTTGTCACATGAACATTTGACCGATGAACAAATGGATTTGGTGCATTGTCCAGAGAGATGGTGGCCTTTTTATACCTTATTAGGGCCAAATATCTTCAGAGGCAGTCGTTCGCCGTTTGCTCCACAACCATAGGCTCTCAATTTTGGCAGGCCATTCAATCCCTCAAACGGGTTTTCCGTCTAGGGCTTCGGCGACGGTGGAGAGAGGCACTGACACTATTTTATATTAGATAGTTGGCATGATAACCAACCACTCCTTCTTAGTTTCCAGCACTCTTCACCTTTCGGAGCAGCCATTCATCTCGACGGCCTTGGTAGTTGCTGAGGCAGGCCAAAACCTCTCATTCCCCCGCTCTTTCGCCCCCTAGAGTCCATTGAGTGGTTAGCCCTCTCCTCTGTTGTGGTAGGTGTTGCCATGTTGATGGTGCTGGATTTCATGTCATGGAAATAGGAGCCCTCAGGAAATTTCTCTACTAAGTCACTTCACAATGGACTAGCGGCGGGCATAGGGTCGGATGAGTTGACTAAGCTTTGGCAGGTGCGTCTGCCTCCTAGGATCAAGATCTTCCGGTGGCGGCTGATTAGGGGTATATTGGCTTCGGGTGATCAAGTGCTCAAATGCAATGGCTCAAGCGATGGACAATGCCCGTTGTGTGGGGTGGATGAGGACCTGGAGCGTATTTTCTTCTAGTGTGTATGCCCAGTTTATGCCGAGTTGCTTCAAGGAAGTTTAGGGCAATAGTTGGTACCCAACCAACTTCCCTGATTGGCACCAAGTCATGGTTAATTACTCGGGTCCGATTCACAGAATTTTGTGGGTGAAGTTTGGAACCTTGGCTTGGACCCAATGGTGCGATAGAAATAAACTTATCATAGAACATATATACCCTTCTAGGGCCATTGGTGCCATTTACAAATTATGCGAATTTTTGTTGTTGTGGAAGCCTCTCTCCAAGCAGTGGGATAAGACGGCCATTGACAAGTTGACAAGGAAGTACAAGGAGGTGGTGTCCAGATTACTTTTGATCATTTACCCGCCTTGAGACCTTGTTATGTTATGTTTCTTTTGCAGGCTTGTTTGTTGTTGCCCCCAGCTAGTACTATTTCTTTCCTTTCTTGTTGCACTTATTATTTTCTTGCGGACCTCCGTTTCGGTGTTGTTATATCATGTTGTTGCTTTATTTATAAAGCGGGGCGCGAAACCTTTTTCAGTAGCTCCTCTTCCATTTTCCTCTGATAATTTTCTCTTCGCATCCGTGGTGCGACCTTTCTCAACATGGTGCAGAGGTTGCCTGCCATCCCGCTAGTCATGGTTCACGTCCTCCTTTTAATCCTCAGTCCTTATTTATATCCAAGCGACACCAAAACCTGACCATCAAGGCATCTCCAACACTGACCCACAAATTTGCTCCGACATTCGTCTGCGAACAGGGGGACTAGTCCGAAGACATAGATGCGGGAGCCGTCCATCCAAAGCTAGCTGCATATGTTCAGTTACATTTCAAATGAAAATAAACAAATTTGATTCAAACTCAAACAAACCAGACATTTTTTACATAAAACTAGATGCTTTTCATCTAAACTGAAGCAAATTCATTACAGTTAGACATCTTTCAACTAGATCAGACTCTAAACCTAGACTAAAATGAGCGTCGACGCCCATTCCCCATCTCCGGCCAGCCGTGAGTCGTGTAAAATGAAGCCCCTGACCCTCAGCAGCCCTCTGTGGCCCCTTCGCTGACATGTCTTTTCCATGTCCGGCAGCCCGCTGTCGGACTGTCGGATGCCTTGGAAGGATATGCTTCAGCGAGATGGGAAGAATAGCCTCCACTACTCCCATGCCTTCCCTATGTACGGCTGAGCTGCTCATCGGAGTGGCCTCCGCTTCCATGAAGCACGGACCAGGGTTGGTTTTTGGGGCGGGGGCAAAGGTGGCCTGCAAAGAGTGCAAGACACTGGTTGTGCACGTGGGCTGGTTGGGGCCTTCGTGGGACACAATCGGAGGCGGCCTCCCATGATCTACTTTTCCACACTGTCAACGACGGCCTCGGACGTGCTAGCCGCCTCTTTGATCTCCACGACGTCGAATTCTTTCTCCATCGGCAAGGCGCGGTTCCACGCAAGTTGCGGTGGATGACGCGGGAGGAGCAGTATGACACTGCCTCGTCCATGTCAGCAACTTTTCTCGTGCCGTCGTGCTCCTCCGCGAGCTGGCTTGGAGCGGCGACTTGCTGAACCATGTGCCGGCTTGGAGCGACCAGTTGCTCCTCCGCACGCTAGCCTGCAGCCTCGCCATGGTAATGACAGCCTCGTGTGGCGAGGGAGGTCGACCAGCGAGTTTCCTAACTCATATCCGGCTGGCTTGACGGGCCACCCAGTCGGCTTTTATGCCGGAGAACCCCTCTTCCTGCTCGCCGGTTGCCATGGATAGTGTGGAGAATATGGTGCAAGGAGGAGATGGGGAGCGGAGGTGTGGTGGGTTCTTGCCCGACGTCTGGCCTTGTTTAAATAGCCGGCGGACGCGAGGAGCCAACCGGCATTGTGTTTAGTGTCGACCGGTTCGCGAACGGACATCTGGCTGGGGTAGGTTTCTTGGCACATGCGCGGATTTAATGGATGCAAGCGAGGAGGCTTGTTCAGCCAGGCACGCTAGGAGGTGTGTTCAGCCGGGCTTGTAGCGGGCGGCGCTCTCTTACCCGTCGCGCCACTTCAATGCCGACGCTAGTGAGAGGTTCCGTCCGCTCTGGGTTGGCGTTAATGCGGAGCGGCCGCTGCCATCGGCATGAATGCGGTCAGCTGGCGCCGGGCAGGAAAGCACGCGGACGATGGAGGAGGTTTTTGGGTGGGCCAGGGCAGTTAGAAGCGGACGTGACAATGGTCTAGAAGCCCGCAACCCCCCCCCCCCCTCCCACCACCACTTTGTCTCCGGATTGCGAAAAAAATGCACCCGACCGCTAAGCGGACCGATACAAGCCCACGTGATGTCAAAACACATCCAGACCGCATGGTCCGAACGTATGCGGATGATTTATTTTTCGAGAAAACTTTCATTCATTTTGCATCATGGTAGTACAATGAACATTAGAAATAATAAAAAATTACATACAGATCTTTAGACCACCTAACGACGACTACAAGCACTTAAGCGAGCTGAAAACACACTGCTGTCATCGCCCCTCCCTCGCCAAAGCCGGGCAGGGTCCATGTTGAAGATGCCATCATCGTCTTATCCCTCTGCCATCCCTCTTAAGCCGGAGGGGACATAGAGATTTAAACCCCCTCCTCCAAGCAAACCGTAACAGCAATGCATGTGCCAAAGGAAATTGACTGCTCCAATAAATTATCGGTGGAGCAACATTCGATGAAAACATAATATCAGCCAGAAAAAATACTGCTAGCCAGAAAGAAAAAATCCTAGACTGCTATCAAAATCGATTTGAACAATCCGTAGAAACCAGGAAAACGCGGGAGTGCCAAGGAAACAGATGGGGAATGGTCCCTTGTGAACCCCGATGTCCTGTTCAGTTTTGACGTCGATCTTCTGCTTTTTCCAAGATGCATCAGCGCATGATTGGTGACGGATGGGGATGCCTCTGGTCGTGCAGCATGGCCCTTGGATGCAATACCGGCCATCCACGTGGACTTTGACATCGTGCTAGCTGATTTGACACGACCAGCAAACGCCGACGTGTCATTACCGACCTTGAAAGCCAAAAGAGCACTACACGATTGGCTTGCAAACGGCTACGTGGCAACTGATTTTCGGTGCAGCATAGATGCATCTTCCATCCTGCCATCACCCTCCATCTCCATCTAGAATCTCAAACAAGCGTGTGTTCGTTACTTGCTTTACTAATGCTGCCATTATTGTTCTCATATTTTCCCTCTTTTTGTAGATTCTCATGGATAATAATTTAGATAGGTCAATCATGATTCTTTCATCCGAAATTGCATTTTTTTTTATTTTCGAGAGGGGCTTCGGCTCTGCATATGCAGATCGAATTTGCATCAACATGAAACCATCTAGAGAGGCCGGTGGTAAGGTCGTCAGATCAGAGAAGACATGAATTTTCAAGAATACATAAGAGAGTTGCCCGCATTTTCATTAAGGAGATAGTTCAAGCTACATTACAAGCCAGAGTAGGCCGCATATATACTTTGATGAGACAAAATGCTTTTATGAAAAATTAATCAACCAAAGGAAAAAAATGCCTCACTACCCCGTATTGCTCCACTTGGACGACTCGGGCGGCGACAGACCCCAACAACAACAGTGTCTTCTTTCCCCCCTCCACGCTCCTTGTCCTCGCCTGAATGAGCCAATGGAAGTCCAGGTACTTCGAAGATGGCAGCGGTGAGGCGACCTTCGTGTGTTGCTCGCAAATTGGCAGGGCATGTGCCATACTCGTCGTTGAGGCAACGCGGAGGCTAATCCTGTCCATAGGGTGCACTGTCGCTGGTGGTATTATTTTTCCTTTTCATTAAGTTTGGATTGCTTACCACGAGTGTAGTGTGCTTCGCTGGTAGTATTCTGACTCCTTCACCATGCCAAGCGAGGCAAAAATCCTTCCAAACATGCCTTTGTTTGTCTTTTTCATGGGTGCAAGTTGTACGTATGGCACATCTGAAAACCACTCGTGTCAGCGCTAACTATACTAAGAACAACTCTAATTGATCCACTAAAATTTAGAGTAAACGACTGAGTATCCTTTAGTGGAGTATTTTTACTCCTCTAAATTTTGGCCGTTTCTAGCGGATCCTCTAAACTTGGCCGAGTAAAAAAGAATTGAGTGGCATAAACACAAATTCGGTGCACACAAACACAAATTTGATTCAAACAAGTATGTATAAAAGCTACTAAAACTAAATTCGGTGCCGATTCATATATAATATTTTACATTGACATTTAGATGAACTTAACCCAAACTTAGACTAAACTAATCGAAACTTACTAATTCATATCCATCTTTTGGGCGAGCTTCTTCCAATCGCCTCTGATCAGCCCACTCATCATCGGGTCGGGGCCTTGGCCGTTGTCGCCACCATCCTCGCCCCTATCGTTGTCGTCGCTAGACAGAATGATAACGTCCGCCCCCTAGCCGCTAACTTCTCGTAAAATCGGCGCTATGCCTTGATGGGGGCGGAGCTCCGCCATGTACGCCTCATTCGTGGCCTCCGCCACGATGCGCTTCCGAGCCTCCCGGTCCTCCCTCCTCTCCCGTGCGGAGACCACCCGCGGGTCGATGGGCTCCAGTCGTGGCATCTCTTTAAAAGGAAAGTCTCGGTGGACGTCGGTGCCGAGCAGGCGGACGAACATGATATCATTTGTCCGCGCTGCCGGCGGAATGGGAGGATCCAATCAAGATTTTCTTGTAGGTGTGTCAGTCGGTTATGTCGGCCACCCACACTCCCCAATTCCACAGCTGCACACCGATGTACTGCCTCTGTGGCGGCGACGACGGCGGCAGGAGCTTGGAGAGGCGGCGCAGGCGTCCGCGGGAAGAAGAAGCGGCGGCGCGGCCACGGCCTCAGGACCACTTGTGGTGGCGCGGATCTATGTTGTGGATGGTCGATGGGAGCGGCGGTAGTGGCATCCAACCATTATCAGTGCCGGAGTGGGTGCGGGACTCGCCGGCGTAGATTGGGCGGCTGGGATTGGGTGGAGGAGAGGTGGAGAGGCAGAGTTGAATTTTAATCCGCAGCCGTGAGGAGTAAATGTAAAAGTTCTGTGCCACTCAAGTAAAAAATTAACTCCTCTAAAATATTTCTGGGCTTCGGCTAGGTGTCGGTTAGAGGAGGGTAACGGATTTTTTTCTCTAACCGGTCGTAGGGGATCAGCTAGAGTTGCTTTAACTGACAACAGTAGGAGTAACAATAACGAATTCAGCTGGGAAGTTGGGTTTTTTTTTTTGATAAACAGCTGGGAAGTTGATTGGTTAGTTGGGACTTGGAGGGGGGACGCGCGCCCAAGCGGAACTCAAACGCAGCGGGCTCAATTGAAGAACAAAGGATGGAGCATCGAATCAGACTAGCATAGGAGATTAATAATTATGTAAGCTAAAGGAAGCGGAAAGAAAGGAAACCAAGCCGCGGGCGGGAGGAATGAACGACGAATGAATTATTGGCGCGTCGCGTAGGAGTGAGAAAGGAAAGATTCGACGATAGGGAGAGAAACGAACCAAAGCAATCTCTCTCTCTCGAAGTATGGAATTGGAGGAGGGGGCAGAGACAGCAATTCGGCCATATCCGAAAGGCATCCATCCCTTCCACCATCGTCGCCGACCCGGCCCGGCGGTTTCTCGGATTCCGCGAATATATCCTATCCAGCAAATCCATCCATCACCCGGCCATCCCTCGCCCATAAATTGCACGCCCCCGAGACGTTTCTTGCCACCGTGGAGTTCGCCCAGCTCTCTCTCATCTCTCATTTCCTTGGCTACGTACTTCTTCCACCTCCCCCTCTCTCCCACGCACCTCTCTCTCAGCGCTTCGGCGATCGGAGCAAGCCGCTTGTTGGGTTCTTTGCTTGGTACGTCTCAATGCTGTCGATCCTCCTAGATCGATATGATGTAGGCATGCATGTAGCTGCCAGGAAATACAATAGGAATACTTCTTTCTGCAAAATTTATCTATAGCCTTCTGCGGCTCTTTTCTTGATGATGCATGCATGGCTACATATATAGTTGTACTGATCGAGCATGCATTGCATATTTGCATATATATATATATATATACTCCTACGTAAGCAGAATCAATGTGTGTATGTGTGCGTGTCGTTAACAACGACGGATGTAATCTGCAGGCATGCCTAGGTGCACCTCGTCGGTCAATTACCAAACGGAGACAGCGGCCATGTCGGAGCTCATCTGCAACGGCTGCTTCAGCCTGGTGCTCTACAACCGCGGCGCAGCCAACGTACGCTGCTCCCGATGCAACATGCTCAACTCCACAAGATCAGGTATTGCTTAATCATTTCTGCAGCTACTCACTCACACCAGTCATGTTTCCTGGGCTGCTGCTGCAACTGAGCTGCATTCATCACCTAGCTAAGCTGCTTGTTGCATTGAACTGGACTGACATTGGTATTCACATATGGTTTGGCAGCGAGCCAGTACGCCCACCTGAAGTGCGGTGGCTGCCGGACGACGCTCATGTACCCGCCGGGGGCCTCCACCGTGGGGTGCGCCACGTGCCACCACGTCAACCCCGTCAGAGCCCAGGGCTCCTCGGCTCCTCCGGTAAGCGCCCGCGCCTTCTTCGATCGCACTAGCTAAATCTTACTATGCCTCCCGTAATCAGTGGCCTGATCTTTGAAAACTAACTTCTCTTAGAGGCTATATGTCTATGCATGTCTAGAATGCCATGTGATATTTTCGAACGCGACGTTGTAGCTACTAGTCGGCACGGTTTCCCGCACAAAGAATCAGATTATAAAGATATTTGTGTGGTCCAAAGCTACATGGGGCCATGCATTGTGCGATCACCCTCTCCTGTTGCATCAAAATTTCTTGAAAAAATCACCACTATGGTAGGTTCAGGTTGCTCCATGGCTTCGTCATGGAATCAGTTCCCACAGCTCAGATAGGCAAGTACCTGAGAATAATATAGATGATTAGCTACGTACGTACCACAGACTAGCATTCAAATTCTCTGGACCATTCGTGTTATCAAATTCTCTGGACCATCCGTTTTATCAAATTGTGTGAAAATTACATACGTACCAGTGCAGTGTGGTCCATTGGAATCGATCATCGGCCAAACAATCTGAATCTTATTGTCAAAGGTTGATGGCGGCGCCAGCCGGCTTTATTCTCTAGCTAAACTTTGTCCGTGCTACTTGCAGGATGCCCATGCCCGGCCTCAGACAGTTCTCGTGGAGAATCCCAGGACAATGAACGACAAGGGCAAACTGGTAACCAGCCTCATCTCTAGCTAACACTCTACTAAAACCCTCTATTTTCATCGCTAGTTATGGCAAAGAAATTATCTGTGTAATTTACTGAATTTGTCTGCGTCTGATTCAGGTCAGCAATGTGGCGGTCGGTGTCACCTCATGGAAAAGATGACCAAGAAGGAATTCTTGGTTTTATCCCCAAGGGTCTGGTTAATGATGCAAGCCCTTGGTGGATCTGTATCATCGTCGTCATCGTCGTCGTCATCAGATAAATGTTAAAATCAAGTGTGTTTTGAAGCTTGATATAAACAAGAGAAACAGTAGGAAAAGAGGCAGGAAAGAGAAGGAGAAAAAGAAAAAAAAAATGGATCTCTGAAATGTGCCATGTTTGTGCTTCTTTCTGAAAATGTAAATATGCTGGCTGTGTGCTAGCCTATGATGTGCTCTTAAGAAAAAGGAATGCAAAAAAGCATTATGTCCAGGAATTTTCTCTCTCTCTCCCCCTCTCCTTTTTGTGTTATCCTTTTCGAAAATTTCTTTTCGGCCGGCTTACTGATCGACATGCTGAGTCGACTTTGCACTTGGGGCTCTGATTCTTCAGTTGAAAAGCTGAAACTACTGTGCAGCGAAAAGATGATGACGGAATAATATGGATGCCTGCTTCTTTTTGACTGTTCACAGGAAGAAGAGCCAGATGTGTTCATCTTTCCAGCCCCGGCAGTTCAGGTTTTGAACGTTGAAGACAGCCCATGGATAACACTAGGGCTAGGCTTCTACAGTTACAGTACAAACCCTACGTTTTTTCTTTGAGGGATCAGTACAAACCCTAGTGAATCAGGCCCGCCAAAGCATAAGCATGCAGAACATGGCCCATCCAGAGCCCGGCCCAGCCCAAGGCCTAGAAAAGAAACCACGAGTAATTTATATATGCAAACAATCACATGACTAAATAGTACTCCCTCCGTCCGGAAATACTTGTTATCAAAATGAATAAAAGAAAAATGTATCTAGACGTATTTTAGTTATAGATACATTTTTTTAATCCATTTTGATAACTTCGGACGGATGGAGTACTGTACACGTATTATTTTGGGGGATGAAAAGAAATAGAATAATGTATTTCTTTTATTTGAGATTTTAAGGCTCTGGGTCAGGGTGGGCCGACTTGAAAAGAAATGGGAAATGTTACCTGGGCCCAGGAGAGTCGGGGCCACCTGAACAGAGGCTGAAACTTGCATTCTGGCAATTTCAACAGCATGGATGGAACACCACCAATTCAGCAGTACCAGTACACCAACCAGACAGAATTCCCTTCCCTAAAAAAAAACCATAAAAAAAAACCAGACAGAATTCCCTTAAAAAAAATAGGATATCTTCCTCTCTTCGACGTGGAACTCACGTGAATGTTTTATGCTTCCAAGTGCATTTATATTATGGGAAAAGCTTAGGATCAACCGGTGGATTTTCTCTACCGCATCACAGGACGACGCGTGTCCCAGTGTGCCCGCGCATCGCTTCACGTGCTACCTTATTATCTCGTTCGATGCGTTCGATTGCTCACAGCCACATCCACGCGTCTTATCCTTTCCTTTCTAGCACCATCTCCATCTCTCCATCTATCCTTCCTCTCATATCTCATCAATCGCCCATCACAGAGCCTCATATGCGCTGCCGGACTAGTCGCCGTTGTAAGGGAGCAAGTAGGTGGCGGAGCATCCAGGTTGCAAATCTGTGCAGGGCGAGGCTCTGACGCGGAACCGCGGGCTCGCTCACCTCAACTCACTTTTCAGGCGAGGCACGACTCGTCGGCGTGCTTCTGCAGCAGCAGGAGCGGCGGCGCTGCTGCTCTGTTGCGGTCGGCGGCGACGTGCTTTGACGCATGCAACATGGTAGTTATTTCTGCAATGCAGCCGTTGTTTCAGGAATTGTTGTTGCAACCCGGCCGTTGTTTCAGGAATTGTTCCTCCAATCTCCAAATTTTTGCGACATGGTAGTTGTTTCTGCAACAACCCAGCCGTTGTTTCAGGAATTGTTCTTGCAATCTCCAAATTTTTACAACATAGTAGTTATTTCTGCAACACAGTCATTGTTTCGGGAATTGTTTTCTGCAACGCGATCATTGTTTCAGGAATTGTTTCTGCAACACAACTGTTGTTTCTGCAACTGGTTTGTTGTTTCGGGAATTAATGTGTCGGGGAAGGCGACGCGCGTGCGCGAGGAGTTAGATCGGACGACTCGCGCACGAAGATCTGACGGCTGTCAAGGTGGTGGATGTTTACTAAACATCCACCGGCAGACGCGTAGCAGCTCCCTCAAAGAACTAGACAGAATTCCCTTAAAAAAAATAGGATATCTTCCTCTCTTCGACGTGGAACTCACGTGAATGTTTTATGCTTCCAAGTGCACTTATATTATTCTACACTAGTTAACAACTTGCTCATGACCCTCGCAAAAAAAAAAAATTGCTCATGAGACAAGATCATATTCAATTCAATTGTATTCAGAGGGGGGGCCTCGGGAACCTTCCTGGCAGGAGAGGTGTGCACACAGTTCTTGGTTTCTCCACTTTTTTTCTTTTGCAAGGGCTGGTTCCTTCACCTATTGCACACGTGGAACAGAAATGTTCTCGCCGGAATCACAGGGTAGACGACCGGCGGCGGACGCTGGACGACTGGGCCTCTTTGAATTACAGGGTTTACATAGCAACTTCTGTGTTTCCCCCTTTTATATTACTCCCTCTGATCATATTAATTGCCTCTGATTTAGTACAAAGTGGATCAGAGGGAGTATTATTGTTTGCTTGATTGGCAGAACTTTTTTTCAAAACCATGCTAAAGAACTGTGTGATTAATATAGAAGGTACTCCCTCCGTTTCAAAATAGATGACTCAATTTTATATTAAAATTAGTACAAAGCTGGATCATCTATTTTGGAACGAAGGGAGTAAGAGATAGCAACGACCTACCAAGAAAGAAATTAATGCTTGCCTCACCAGCCTCCTTCTCTAAGAAAATACTAGGGTTCCTCAGCCTTCCGCCGGCGCCGGCGCTGGTCCGCCTCGTCTCTAATGGTCTTAGAATCATGGCGGCCCGGTGGATCCCGGCCCTTGCTAGCAGAAGGGCTTTGTTTTCATATGCTTTTTTGAATTTTGTTAGGGTTTGTGTTCTACTTAGGAAGATGAGACGACAACGTTTCCCTAAAGATGAAATAAGATTCTCCCGGCTCCGCCCCCATCCCGGTGGTCTAAGCATCATAGCCGGGCGTGTGGAGATGTGTCTTCGGCGGATCTATCTTTGGTGGATTGTTCGGTTTTGATCGTACATCATCTACGTTCGTGTTTTTTCAGGTTGGATCTTTTCGATCTACGCTACTCTTCATAGGCGGCGGGTGCTATTTTGCTGCGCTTGTCCTATGGGGCCTTAACACGACAACTTCCTGACTGTCTACTACACAAGTTTTGTCCGGCTCCGGCGAATGAGAGGCAATGACGGTGGCGCGCCTTCGGCTCGCTTCAGTGCTTGTAGTCGTCGCTAGATGGTCTACGGAACTGGATATACTTTTAATTTTTTAGAATGTTCGCTGTACCGCCATGATCGAAAATGAATAGATAGAAACTTTTCTTGAAAAAAAGTCTCGGCAAGAAAAACAAAAGGAACAAAAGAAGGCAAAAAGCTAAGACAAAAGCCACCCTAGGCGAACGACCTCGTGCGTTTAGAGCAACTCCAACGGGCCAACCCAAATGGACGCGCGTTTTGTCTGCTTTTTGTCCTTTTGGGTCGGCCAGGCGGACGTGCGCGTCCGCATTTTAAAATGGGTCGGCTTGACCGCCCAACAGGGAGGCCGACCCAAATGTGCCGCCATGGAAAAAGATAACAAGTTGCATGAAATAAACATAAATAAACATAAAGCGGCCGGTCAAACGCCGGCCAAAGTCCACCTAAATCTAATAAACATTAAATAAAACATTAAAAAAAGTCTGCGCCCGCCTGTTGCCGCCCCACACGCTGCCCTAGACGTCGTCGGCTTTGCTCTTGCCCTTGCCCTCGACGCCGTCGTCGTCGGTGAGGTCGATGAAGACCGGAGCAGGGCCAGCCCACCCGAACGCCGCCTGGTACGCTGCCAGGGCAGCCTCCTCCGACGTCTGCTGGGGCGACGGCATTGCTGCAAGCCACGCGTGCTCCTCCTCCTCCTCCTCGAGCCGGAGCGCCTCCGTGTCGCGTTGGAGCATGGCCTCGTAGCGCATCTGCTCCTCGCCGTCGGCCTGCTCCTGGCGGAGCCAGCGCTCCTTCCATCACTCGAGGTGGGCTGCCTCCTCCGCCGGCGTCACGGCGAAGTGGACGGGAGGCGCGCTCACCCACTCACGGTACTGGCCCGTCCACGAGTAGGCCTCCTCCGGCTCCGGCTTGGGCTGGACGGGCGGCGACGGTGGCGGTGGCGGCACGAAGAGCGGGGTGTGGACGGAGTCCCCCGCCGCCGACAGGGCAAGGGCTTGCTCCAGCCCATCCTAGTGCGCGTCCTCCTTGAGGCGGCTAGCCTCCAGCGCATGCTGCAGGGCCTCCTCAAGGGCGGCTTGGTATTCCGCCTCCGCCTCCACGTCCTCCGCCTCTACCTGCGGGGGTGGCGGTGGGAACGGCGGCGGGACGGCGTCGACATCCGAGCGTCGTTGCTCCTCGTGTTCGAGGGCAAACTACACCTCCCAGTTGGGGGAGTCGGCGGTGTACTCTGGCAGCTGCCGCTGCTCCGGCGTGAGCTGCGCGCGGCGCCTGCGCACCTCGTCGTCGTGCACCCGCTGGGTACGCGGAATCGCCGGCACCGGGATCCGCTGCGGATCCAGATGCCAACGGTGCGGCAGCGTGATATCGGGGTACGGCAGTGGCTGCCAGTACTCCCAGTGCCACCGCGCTTGATGCACCGGGATGTGCAGGCGCCGGCGACCAGGGCGGAAACGCGTCACTGCCGGAGGAGGAGGGGGAAGGGGAGCACGGGAGGACGAGGCGCCAGGGGTGCCCTTGCCCTTGCCATTGCTGCTGCCGAAGAGGCCCATGGGCGCGCTAGGATTTGCGGTCGCCGACGAGGAAGCAAAGGGAGTGGTGGGGGCCAGATGTGGATGGGAGAAGTGGATGAGGCCGGCCCCGCCGCACGCGTGGTTAAAAAAGGACGCTTCCACTGACTGACGCGTGGGCCCGCTGTCGGTGGCCGTCATAAATAAGGCGACCGGTGGCGATTGGGTGGCCACCAGGTGGGGACGCGGCGGACGGCGAGGAGTCGCGCGGCGCGTCCGCTTCGCGTCCGTGCTGACGCATTCCAGGCGCAATTTTGGGCTGGAAATGGGTCGGCGCAGACGCCAGGCGAATACGATTTGAGTTTGGGTCGGCGCGTTGGGCCGCCACTTTTATCCACGTCGACCCAAACGGACGCGGGCGGACGAAATGACTCGCCTCATTAGAATGAGAGTTGCTCTTATTGCCCGGTTTAGACCAATTGAGTGCATCGACATTTTATTGTCTAAGATACAATCAATGGAGTTAGTTTGTTATCAAAGAACTTACTGTTTTGCTATTGTCCAAGCCACTAAGACGACCATGATGTTAACTTATTTATCTCAACCCAAGGTACACTCTGTTAGAAAACGTGGTAGAAAATAAAACAATGTCACTTTACGATCAACAGTATGAAGATGCCATAAATGGTTTGGATCAGATCGTTACCGACTCCGAGTTGAAGCAGAAGAAGACAAGTCGGTGTAAATCGTATTTAAAGTCCCTCGACCGTAGATGAACAATCCCGCGAACCGCCACAAACAATCCCTCAAACGGAAGACCGAAAGCTTGCGCTGCGTGCAACACTTGCAGCCTTTTCTGTTTCTTCTATTATTCAGTCCAGTACAGAGACTTGGATCACAACTGAAAGCGAGAGAAAGTAGCTGGCGAGTAGGTCTGTCGGGCACGCCATCCCACGTTCACCTGAACCCAACTACAATGACGATGTATGCACTGGTTTCATGCCATCCCACGAAGTACATGCAGCGGCCAGAACTAACTAACCTGAATTTACGCCAAGACGTGGACATGTACACGTTACTTGGACTCTTATTTACCTCTCTACGGGTTGTGAGCGTAAGGTCTTCATGACCCGATAACGCTTTGCCGTCCAGAGCTAATACTCGCCAAAGAATTAGAGGGAAGAGATTAAAACTACACTGAACTTCTAATTATGAGAATTAGATGATCTAGGTCTACCTCTAATTGTTTAACTAGGATCAACTAGAACTAGAACTAGAAATTAGAGGAGGATCCAAAACTTGTATGCTCAAAAGGTGCCAATACCTCTAGTATATATAGGTTGGAGGGGAGAGAGAGGAGTGCCACAAGGAAGGAAAGGACTCCTCTCCTTGTGCCAGCCTAGGGGAGGAGGAGTCCCCCCCCCCTCCCACACACACACACACTCGAATTCGGCCTCCCAAAGAGGATAAGGGGGGCGCTTCCCCCTATTGGGCCTTTGTGGTCCAATTCTTCTTTCACCTTAAGACCTGTTGATATTAAATTAAATATAAAAGCCTCATAAGTATTATTAGAGCCTTTTATTATTAATTTAACATCTTCGAAAATATTTTTCACATATATATTATTTATCGACAATACCCGATATTGTCCGATAAACTATGAACTCTTTCGGTTCCTCTCAAAACTATTTATAATATTAACGAAACAATTTCACAAATATATTCTCGATACTCCCCATTCCTACTAACACTCAGCAGATCATGATTACCTTAAGCTTGTGACCCAATAGGTTCGGTAAAACATAGACATGAACAAAATCTCTTTGTTCAGTGACTGATAGCGGAACCGTGGACGTCCATATCGATCCCTATGAGTACGCGAATGAGATTCAAATGAACCTTTGGTTATCATGTGTTATTCCCTTTGCTTCGCGATACTTTACAAAACCCGAGGTAAGATATATCAATATCCTCCTGAGTCATACAAATGTTCACTATACCGGTCTTCTGTTGCCGGTTTTGTTCTTCTTTCTTGTTGAAATGTTCTGGCATCCCCATGACATAATCACTTGTGTATGGCCAGACGATGATGGATGCCATCACATCGAGAGGGCCTAAGAATATCTCTCCATCGCCAGAGGAGCAAATTCCACTCTCGACTTAGTCCCTTGTCAAACTTTCTGATGAACCTGTAAGTTGTCGTTATGATCACTGTGTTACAGATGACTTGAGCAACCCCAAAGTTCATCATATGGTACGAAGGGACTACGATACTCTCGGTCTAAGGAACTAAATCACACGTTAATACTATGTGTTATAACAATTGACTTCTGACGATATTATCTCAAAGTATAATATACAAGTTTGCGTTGATTCAATATGATCGTTCTTCTAACGTCATACTCTTAATGTTGTTTTAGGAATTTTGTTACACTTAATGACATGCAAAGATTCGGAAAACATGATCACTAACAACACTTGAGCTAGTCTTACATGCAAGATTAGGAATCTTATTTTATCGTTTATTATTCCACACGTGCATTTGAGTTTTCCACTGAATCACATATTCCAGGATCATAGCAGTTATAGCATAGAATATTAAATCTTAATTATGAATGGAGAAATATAATAATACGATATTATTGCCTCTAGTGCATATTTCCAACACACTCGTCCTAGTTATTGTCTACCAGTTCACGAAGGAACTACCACGGCTGGAGCGATATTAGGAAGCCCGATTTGGTTTGGAGTTACGCACAATTATGTTGGATATGGAGCAGCCCAGCAAAAGATGATCAGCATCCTCCTCACCGGCGTTATAGACGACACAACTCTTGCTGTAAGGAAGATCATGCATGGCTAAGCAATCCGCCGTCCAAAGCCATTTGCAGACAGCAAGAAGCATATGCCGCATATGATGGTCTTCTTCTATCCAACTTGGTTGGTGCGGTTACCGAGGTTGGTTTGGAGGATGCAAGACATGGGTCCAGTTTTTGTGACTTCACAACATCCTTGCATAAATCTAAATCCTATTACTCCAAAAAGAAACAAAAACCTCCCAAGAAGGCTAAGATTTCCACCCCGACCTGAATTTTCACATGAGAGACGTGGTCTGGAATAGCAGAGGTCTTTCAGACTTGGCTAAACATAAACACGTTGGTTATTGGAGACCATGGGCTCGATTTTGTGGAAAAAAATTAGGCTGATAAATGTGACTTTCGTACACATGTCCATGATCACCTAGCTATCAGGTGGTTTCGACTACACATGACATAGTCTACCAGCACGTGGAAGGTTCGGAGGAATCTTACTTGAGATACAGACCACAACCATGGACTTGTTAGCTTTTTCGACTGGTGAATTTCACATCAAATTCCACCTCCGAAACAAAGCTGATAATTTTACATGGAGCATGGTCGTAGTGTATTGTGCTGCCCAAGATGAGCATAAATCTACTTTCCTTAGGGAATTGGTAAATTTGTCTAAGGATAACACATACCCAATGCTTATTGGAGGGACTTTGATATCCGTAGGTATCAGGAAGAGAAATATAATGACCTCTTTGACATACACTGGCCTTTCCTATTCAATACATTCACTAACAGTTTGAATTTTCAGGGAGTCGGTATGTCGGGCCGCCAATTCACTTGGGCCAATAACCTTGTTGTGCCGACATACAAGAACCTCGATAGGGTTCTCATGGATACCGACTGGGAGCTAAAGTTCCCTATGGTAATTGGTAACTGTACGGGCCCAAGAGCATATCGAGGCGTCAAATCATGTGCCTATCACTCTTGATTCTAACTCTATGAGCTCATCTACTCACCGCCCTTTCAAGTTTGAATTTGGATGGTTGCATCGGAAATGCTTTGACGGCATAATAAAGAATGTACGGGAGATGCCCGCCATTGATCGTACACCTATTCAAAGATTGAACTTTAAAATAAGGGCCACACGGCGACACCTCTCTGGATGGGAGAAACATATCAATTGGATGTACAAAAATAAAAGCAACGCCTAAGCACTATTATTGATGACCTCGATAAAATCGCAGAGACTCGCATCTTGTTGCAACAGGATATTGAATTGAAAAATCAATCAAATGAGAAATTTGCATGTCTTCTGCGTGAAGAGGAAATCAAATATTACCAAAGATCTAAAGCCGACTTCATCTTGAAGGGAGACAATAATACACGTTACTTCCAACTCATTGCCGATGGTCGGCATGAGATGAACTATATTTTTAGTCTCCAACAAGATAAGGGGCGGATCGAAGGTCAGGGGAGATCAAGAGTGGATATCACCAAATAATACAAATCTTTGTACGGGGCATCGGTTGAAAATAATTTTGCACTTGATGAAACCCAAATAGCATTCCACAAGTCACGGCAGAAGATAATGATATCCTCACGGTACCTTTCTCTGAAGATGTCGTGGTTTTGTCACGGCAGATGTCCTCGTGAAAGGACTTAGTCGTGAGGCCATTGCTGCGAGGTAGTAGCTTAATGGGGTTGATCAGAATCGAGAGACAAGGATTTACCTAGGTTCGGCCCCTGTCATGGAGGCAATAGCCTACTTCCTTCTTGATTTTGTTGTTGCGTGGGATCTTGATTACAAGGGTGCAACTTGGCTATCCTAGTACTCGAGAGCTTGTAACTTAGCCTTTCTACCTCAGGGGCTCCCCTTTATATACAGGTCGAGGCCCTAGGCTTACAACATAGTCCGGATCGTATTATGATCCATAGCCTACTTCCTGCTTGATTTTGTTATCGCGTGGGATCTCGATTACAAGGGTGCAACTTGGCTATCCTAGTACTCAAGAGCTTGTAACTTAGCCTTTCTCCCTCAGGGACTCACCTTTATATACAGGTCGAGGCCCTGGGCTTACAACAGAGTTCGGTTCATACTATGATCCATGCTCTAATAAATTTCCTATTTGTCTTATTTCCCAAGTAAGGTAACTACGGCGCCCTTCGATCAGCCGCCGCCTCAGGCCTAGGGCCACAAGCCGGCCTACTGAATGAGTCGCCACATGGGCCTTGAAGTCTTGGTCACCATAGCCCACATCAAGTCTCTCGTCAAGCTGCCACTGGATAACCCGGCCCTAAATGGGCGGGTCATACCGTGGGGTTATATCCCCAACATTAGCCCCCAAATTGGCTTGGATTCATCCATATGTTAATCTTCAGACTGATAAGAAATCCGGGTCATCTTCCCTTTTTGAATCTGCATGTGGCCGGGTCATACGTTCTGGCTTATGACACTTCCACACTTGACATTTTCTATTTCTTGGAAACATGACGTCATCTTCTAGAATTTCATGAGCTCAAGTGTGACATCAGAGCAAATCTTTTGTGTATATATGTCAGGCCTGAAGATCGAGGTGTCCCTTACTCGAAAAGTTATTGTGCCTCCTCTATTTTCATGCCTGCCTTTTCCCTTCTCTTTATCTTATAAATACGACCGTAGGTGTTCAACTTTCACCTTTTACCTCTTCGCTCCCCCACTTCTCCTTCTTCTTCCTCGAGCCTGAGCTCCTTCACGTCCGGAGCACCATCGCGCCGTCTCAAGATCGTCGGCTACTTCAACCTCTACGCCATCTAGATCATTGTCGGAACCTTCAGGAACACTTCAAACGGACTACTCCACATCCAGGTACGCCCAAACCCATTCTTTTTACAACACCTTTATTTCCTCTTTTAGTTCGTCGGCATTCATCGATGCTTGTCGGTGTTCATCAATTTATAGCCATTTTCTGCCACTAGATCTAAACTTGATTAACCTCTTACCGAAAAAGGCTCACGCCCCGCTTTATATATAAAGCCAATGCCAAAGCCAACATCCAACAGGTCCACACACACACACAAAGTCCACACGCACACAGAGTCCAAACAAAAGCAAGCATCAAGGGTTACAGCTGAGGGCACAGCTCAACAAGTCCAACACACACACACACAAAAAGGCACATGCGCCAGGCGGGAAACATCCTCTAGTCGGGCTCCGGGGGTGGCGGCGGGAGCGGAGGCGCCAGGCGGAAGGCCAACGAACGGAGGTCGGTGAGGAGTCTGTTGATGGCGTCCCGGTCCTGAGGGCGGCTAAGCGGCCGCCAGAGCTGCAAGTAACCACACATTTTAAAGATGGAGTCAGTAGCACGCCGAAGGGGCACCTTCTGAATGACAAGCTTATTGCGAACCGTCCACAGCGTCCAGGCGAGAACCCCGACGCACAGCCATCTAATATGTCTGTAGCGAGGGGGGAGGCTTGAATTTCCGCAAGCAAGTCAGGGAAGTTGGTGTTGCACCATTGTCCCCCAACCGTTTCGCGGAAACAAGACCAAAGGAACTGTGCCGTGTAGCAAGAGAAGAAGATGTGATTAGCGTCCTCTACCGTGCCACACAGGGGGCACATTCCATCGCCAGGACCATGGCACTTAAAAACCTCAACGCCGGTCGGGAGGCGGCCGCGGATCCATTGCCAAAGAAAGATCCGAATCTTTAGGGGGAGGCGGATGTCCCAGATCAGACCGAAGGGCTCCGGGGCTGACGAGGGGGCAATAGCCGCGTAGAGGGATTTAGTGGAGAAGCAGCCGGAGGGATCTAGGCGCCAGGAGATGGCGTCCGGAGAGTCGGCCACGTCCATAGGTAAGAGGGCGATGTCCTGGAGGAGGACATCCCAGGCAGCCACCTCAGCGGGGCCAAAAGGGCGGCGGAACGCGAGGCGCCCTAAGTCAATAAGGGCCGCCTCGACTGAGACCCGAGGGTCAACTACAATGTCGAATAGGATGGGGAACCGGGCGGCTAGAGGGGCATCTCCGAGCCATCTATCCAGCCAGAACGAGGTCGAGGCTCCAGTGCCCACCAAGATGGATGTGCCTATACACAAGACCGGCAGCAGCTGGACGACGGCCTGCCAAAACTGGGAACTGCCAGAGCGTTGGTAGAACACGAGTGGCTGTCCACGCAGGTACTTGTTCTGGATGATAGTGAGCCAGAGGCCTCCATCCCCATTGGCAATGCGCCAGAGCCAGCGGGTCAAGAGGGCGATGTTCATGCACCGAGAGGACAGAATCCCAAGACCGCCCTGGTCCTTGGGTTTGCAGATATCTGGCCAGCTGACCATGTGGTATTTCTGCTTGCCCTCCTCCCCAGCCCAGAAGAATCTGGACTGGTATTTGGCGACCTCCTGATGGAGCGTTTCATGAAGGCTATAGAAGCTCATGAGGAACCACAGGAGGCTAGCTAGCGAGGAGTTGATAAGGATCACGCGCGCCGCCTTCGACAGCCAACGCCCTTTCCAGGGCTCTACGCGATGTTGCATACGGGTCACCGTGGGGCGGAGGTCCGCCACGGTGAGGCGCGTGTCACTAATGGGGATCCCCAGATAGGTCGTGGGGAAAGAACCCAGCCGACAGTTAAGCCGGTCGGCAATGGACTGTGCGTCCTCTGAGGGGTAACCGAGTACCATCACTTCGCTCTTATCAAAGTTGATGGTGAGGCCCGACATTTGTTGGAAGCACAGAAGAAGGAACTTCAGGTTGGAGATCTCTAGGGCGGAACCCTCGACCATAATAATGGTGTCATCCGCGTATTGGAGAAGGGAAACACCTCCCCCTCCAACAAGGTGCGGGACAAGGCCTCGAATATGCCCAGCAGCCGTGGCCTTATCCAAGATGGCGGCCAGGGCATCCACGACCATGTTGAACAAGAACGGCGAGAAGGGATCTCCCTGCCGGACCCCGCAAAGGGTAGGGAAGAAGGGCCCAATGTCGCTGTTGATGTTCACCGCAGTCCGACCACAGGAGACGAGCTGCATGACGCGGGTCACCCAACGGTCATCGAAGCCCTTGCGGAGCAGGACCTCCCTCAGGAACGGCCAGTGCACCGTGTCGTAGGCTTTGTGGAAGTCCAGCTTAAGAAAGACCGCCCTATGGCGCTTCAGGCGGACCTCGTGGAATACTTTGTGGAACAGCAACACCCCATCCAGGATAAATCGGCCTTGAATGAAGGCGGATTGGTTCGGGTGGGTGATTGAGTCCGCAAGGAGGGTCACCCTATTGGCGTACCCTTTAGCCAGGATCCGAAAAATCACATTAATCACTGTGATGGGGCGAAACTGGCGAATATCGGAGGCGCCCGGGACCTTGGGGATGAGGGTCACAACCCCATAATTAAGGCGCCCCAGGTCCATGGAGCCCGAGTAGAATTCCTCAAAGAGAGCCATGACCTCAAGCTTGATGGTAGGCCAGAACGTCTTGAAGAAAGACACTGGTAGACCGTCCGGTCCCGGGGCCGAGGAGGGGTTCATCCCCTTAATGGCAGCGAGGACCTCGTCCTCGCTAAAGGGGGCAACCAAAGCCGCATTGGCTTCAGCCGAGACTACGTGCGCGCCCGACCAAATGTCGGGGGCGAGACTAGCCCCACCGCGCGGGGTGGGGGTAAATAAGGCTCGATAGAAGCCATCCACATGAGAGCGGATGGCCGCGGGGAGAACTAACGGCGAGTCTCCATCCCACAGGCAGTGGATGGAGTTGCGACGGCGCCGGCCGTTCGCGACCGCCTGGAAATAGGCGGTGTTGGCATCGCCCTGTAGCACCCACCTCTGGGTACCACGCAAGCGCCAGTAGGCCTCCTCATCCGTGTAGATGGTGGAGAGCTGGTCCTCCAGGTTGTAACGAAGCATCCACTCATCCGAGGAGAGCCCGGTCGAGTCCGCGCGAGCATCCAGGGCTTGAATAGCAATCAGGATGGTCTTCTTGCGCTCTCTAAGGTCCCGGCCAAGGTTAGCCCCCCAACCCTTCATGAACTGGCGGGCAAGCTTGGCACAAAAGTGCCATGAGTCGACAGCGGACATGGAGCGATGGGGCGCCGACCTAGCGGAAATCCAGCGGGCGACGACGGCCTCCCGGAAGCCGGTTTGGTTGAGCCAGAAGAGCTCGAACCGGAACCACGGTGGGGAGGGGGGCGCTCGTCGGCGGTGGAGAGGAGAAGGGGGACATGATCGGAGCCAATCCGGGTGACCGCCCGGAGCGATGCCAAGGGGCAACGCAATTCCCACTCCGGGGACACTAGGACACGATCCAGCACGGATTGTGTCGGGACAGATTGCCGGTTGGTCCAAGTGAACCTGGCACCTGTCCGGTCAAGCTCGCGGAGCCCCAGCTCCGTGATCCAATCGTTGAATAATTGCATCCGGGGAAAATTAATCCGGGAATTATTCTTCTCATCCGGGGATCGGATGAGATTGAAGTCGCCTCCCACTAAAACAGGGAGGGGGGAGTTAGAAATCTTCAGCTGCAACTCGTCAAGGAAGGCCGGGGAGCGGCGGTGATCCGCCGGTCCGTAGACAACAATGACCTCCCATTTGAAGTTCAGGGCACGCTCGAAGATCTCCATACTAACGAAGAATTCCCCTCTATCCATGCCTCCCACCTCAAATGTGGCATCCTTAACCCCTAAGAGGATGCCACCCGAGTGGCCTGAGGTCCCACTAGAAGGGAGCCAGTGCCAAGCGAAGAGGTGGGGGCTCAGGTGTTCAAGCTCCGGCAGGGTGAACTCGGAGCGAAGGGTTTCTTGGATGGCCACGATGTCAATGTGTTCTTCCCGGATGTACTCGATGAGCTGGCGGCGACGACCATCATGGCCGAAGCCGCGGAGGTTCCAGAAGAGGGCCCGCATCTAAACCCCCATCGGGGGCTGCTTGACCCCAAGACACGAGAGGCGCTTTGCGCGCGAAGGGCGGCCGTGCGAGACCGAGTGCGTCCCCGGATAATCCCGTCGGCCACCGGAGGAGCCGGAGCCGCGGGGGTGGAGGGCGGGCCCTCCGGGGCCGAAGCAGGCGGGCACGAGTCTCAGCTAGCCTGCCGTCGAGGATCTCCTGGGCCCTAATGGCCGCGATCAGATCTAAGGGGGGACCGACCTCCCCCCTGAAGATAATGGCCGAGTCATTGGCCACCTTAGCGAGGTGGCCGAGAGGAGCGGCCTTGAGAGCAGAAAAGGAGCAACGAGAAGAACTGGGAGGGGCGGGGTCTGGACCTAACTCGAGGTTCCGGACCGCGGCGCAGAGCTCCGCCCGCTCGGCGACGGAAGGCGCAGGGGAGTCGCCCGGCCGCGCCGCCTCCGGGTGGGCACTACGGCCAGAGGATGTCACCAGCGTCGAGGTGGAGCGGGGCCTCCTGGCGTACGCCACCGTCGGAGAGGGGTGCACGGAGGCCGGGGAGGAGACGTCCACCGCTACCGAGGCGTCGGGGGAAGCCGGCGAGGCGAGGTGGTAGCCGGACGGCACCGGCGCGGGGGGTTGGATCAGACGGCCCCAGAGACGCCCCGACACCGCCAACCCCGAAAGAAACCGGAGAAGGCGAGCCGGCGGAGGGCGTGGGCTCAGCCCCCGGCGGCGCGAGGCGGCGGGCAGAGGTGGCACCGGGGGAGCAGGGCGACGATGGAGGGGCGACGAGGAGGCTCACGCTGGAGATGTCGCTGGTCGACGCCGATGGAGACGGGGAGGAAGCCAGCGGGGTGGCCAGGCGGAGGGCCACCGCGAGATCGGCGGCTGACACCCGAGTACGCCCCGACCCCGACCCGCCCCGACCCGCTGGAGGGTTGCGGGGTCCCTAGAGTGCTCCGACTCATCCTCGTCCTCGGCAGGGTCGTCGAAGCGGGAGGAGCACGAGCGGTGGTGGTGGGAGTCGTCAGCATCAGCGGGCCCCCCCCCCATGAGGCTGCCAGCAGAGAGGCGGGGGCGGCCGACGTGGGACGGAGGCTCGGGGCGGATCTTGAGGTCGTAGCCGTCATCGTTGAAGAAGACACGGATCGTGACGAGGAGCTTGGAGGAGTCCAGGCATTTCACCTTAACCCGGACCTCCTCCTCCTTGCGCAGGGAGAGCTCGTCAACCACCACCACCCTGCCTAGGATCTTGGACATACTGCGGATGACCCGCTCGGACCGGGCAACATCAGGGAGGCCGGAGATGAGGAGCCAAGCCGTGTCCAGGGTAGCGATGGCTCTGGGATCCCACTGCGGCTCAGAGATGTTCACCACGATGTCGTTGAGAGCCAGGGTGATGTTGTTGCTGCGCGTGCAGAATCCCATGCTCATCGCGTCAGGGAAGACCACTGAGAAGGTGCTGGGAGCCGTGGGGGTCACCTGCCAGTCCCACGTGCATCTGCACAAGTGGTTGAGCTCAGCCTCAATCAGCTCCGGGGTGGCGACGGCATCACCCACAACCGTCACCAAAGCCAGCAGCGAGGGGGATGGCGGGGCGAGCTCGGGCACCTCGATGTGGAAGAAGGCCAAGTCCTCGATGTCGTGCCCATACATCATGAGCTCCTCAGTCACCAGGCGGTCCGGACAGAGAATCGCGGGGTGCCCGGTATCCTTGCACAGGTAGCATGTCGGAGGGTTGGGGCACGCCACCTGGAAGTGTCCGGTCAAGCCGCAGTTGAAGCACGGCTGGACCACGGCCGAGGCGGTGGTACCCGGAGGTGGAGCTGCGATTGCGGTGGAGGTGGCGGCTTGGGGGCGCGGAGGGCCCTTCTTCTTCTTCTTCTTGGATCCCGGGCGTCCCCGGTTGCCGTTGCCGCCGTTGGACGGCGGAAACGCAGCCTGGGAGCGGGGGGGGGGGCTGGTAGCGGCTGGAGGGAGGGGCGTCGGTGCCGTTGTTGGTGGGGAGCGGGCGGGGCGGAGAAGGGGACCAGACCCGGCGACGGGTCGGCGAGGGGGACCGACGCCGAGGGGGCGGCCGAGCCTCCCGAGCCGGAGACCGGCCACGGTCACGCGACTCCCCCCGCGGTGAAGAGTGGCGGGAGGGCGAGCGGGAGCGTCGGTCACCGCGGGCCGGGTAGCGGCGCGAGGGGCGAGAAGGCGAGAGGCGGGTCTCGCGCGCCGGAGAGGACCGCGCCGGCCGGGAGGAGAGCTGCTGCCGCAGGTCGTCCTCGCGCCGGCGGCCGTCGGGGGAGGGGCGTGGGGGGTCACGGCGGTCGTCCGCCCGACGCTTGGGGCGCCCCGCGTCGTCCCCCCATTCCCGAGGCATGGGTGGCACGGAGGGGGATGGAGGCGAGGGAAGGCCGGCAGCGCCGGCGAGGGGAAGTCAAGGCGGGACGGCAGCGGCTGAGGGGGCGAGGCAGGGAGCAGGCGGCGCGGGGGTGGGGAGGAGTGGAGGGCGAGGGAACCCTACCGGCGGCCAAATGGACCGCGTTGGTGGGCCTGCGGACGCCTTGGGGCGAGAACGGGCCAGGCGGGGCCCATCCGTCCTGCCAAGCCGGCCCACCGAAGCCACCAAGGACGGTCGCCCATGGGCCGCACCCGCAGCCGCCGTCCCGAGAGGAGGCCCAGGAACCAGGTCCGTGGGCCGGCCCAATATCACCGCAGCCCGAAACGACCGCCCCGGAGTGACCAAGCGGGGCGCTAGGGTTTCCCCGAGCACCACCGCGGTGGCCGCCGGCGGGGGTGCACGGGGGCGGCGAGGGGGAGGCGGGCCGGAGGGACGACCGTGGGGAAGGGGTCCGGCGGGCCGACCGGAGGGGAGGAAGGTGCGGAAGGGGTTCCGGCAAGGAGGTGCCGGAGCGAGCGCGGGCGGGGATGCCGGGGATGGGCCGGCCGGTGCAGGCGAGGTCGGAGCCGAGGGGAGGCCGGCGACGGGCGGGGGCTTCTAGGAGGCTAGCGCCGGGCCCCGGTCAGCGCGGCCGGCAACTCCCCAGCTGCCAGCGCGACGCCGCCGGGGGGGGGGTAGCCCAGACCCAAAGGTAGTGCCTTTCGTCACCCGATCCGGGGAGGCGGCCGGGGGGAGATGCCGGCGCCAACCCGACCCGCGGGCGGCCGATCTCCCACCCCTGGGAGAAGGGCCACCGACGAGGTCAGGTGGCGGCCGTGGCTGGGCCTTGGGGGGGACCCGATCCCGGCAAACGACGGGGCGGCCGGCAGCCAAGTCGTCGGCCTCGGCGATGTCGGCCCACAGCAGCCGTGGCGAACCGGGAGGGGCCGGCGAGGAGGGGGCGGACACCGGCGGGGGGGGGGGGGGCGGGGCTCAAGGGCGGGGACGGCGAAGGGGTCGGCCGGGTGGCCACGGCGCCCGCGCCGTCGGGGGCGTCGCCAGTCGCCAGAGCGTCCATCCACCAGTTCCCCATCTGATTAACCTCTTCATAGAAAATCTCCATTTATAGTCGCGGCACCATTTTTGCATCTGGAGAAACTTTCTCCTTTGTCAACTCCTGTCAATAGACTAGCTGGTACCCCCACTGCACGCCTTTAGGTTTAGTGAATATTTTACTTTTTGAACCAATTTGTAGATCCGTAGTGGCAATCGCTTCGGCAGAAACTTGTTTCTATCAACACTTAGCCGAAAACTAAAGAGGTCTTTAAGTAGGATGAGTTGCCCTATGCTTTATCGGCTCATTATTACATCTTGTAACTCACCTAGTTTTGATAGTCATAGTTGTCCCTTATCTGTCTGGTTCAATATTTTGAATACCTTGGCAACTCGTTAATGATAGAGCAAACATGTTGGCTCGCCCCAAAAATTGTAGTAACCTCATTATTTTGCCAGCTCATCTCATAAACCAACTGGTGACTTATCGCTCCAAAAAATGACCCGCCATTCATATCTTGCCCGCAGTTTTAATCCTTTGGGCAATTCATCATGGCCAAGACTGACAAGGCTAAGACCGATAAGGCCTGTAACTGGGTCCAATCTCAAGTCTCAATCCTGGTACTTGATGACCTCATGGGGCAAGGTCTTCTTCAGGCACAAGCATTAGTTGGCTGGCGGGCGCCTGATGAAGAGAGCACCCCCCCAACCTGACAAAGGAGAAGTCATTGTGTTCACAGACCATCTTCATAGGGGCTTCTCACCACCCGGGTCAAAATTCTTCTGGGATTTTCTTAATTTATTCAAACTCCATCCTCAAGATATTGGTCCCAACTCTATGACCAATTTGTGCCAATTCCAAGTCTTCTGCGGGGTTTATCTTCAGATAGAGGGAACTATCCCTATCTTGAGGGAGTTTTTCTATATCAACCACTAGACCAAGTTTGCGTACGGTCCTAGCATAGAGCTTGGTGGGGTTTCCATTCGGAGGCGGAAGAATTGACCCTTTCCAGAAGCTAAACTGCCAAGTCATCCAAAAGGATGGAACAGAACCTTGTTCTACTGTAAGAATACTACTCCTACCGGTGAAAATCCATCGGTTTACAGACTTGAGTGACTTAACGTAGCCGAAGCTTTTCCTGGTTGGCCTTCTAAGGAAGAGCGACAAGAAGTCACCCATATATACTCTCAATTGGGGGCCTTGTGAGCAAACGTCCTCACTAGGATCGATCTGACCAGGTGTTGGATCAGCTGGAGAGTTCAACAATTAAGTCGGAGGGGCGACTTAATGTGTAATTATACCAGCGACCTAGCCGATGTACAACGTTTCAGCCAATACGACTTATCAACTAATGACATAAACAAGGCTGTGAAGAAACTGCTAGGAGAACCCCCAAGATGCATGCAACAAGAGGAGGCTTGCTCCTTTCTATATTAAAAACCCAGCACCTCTAGTAAGTATGCTTCTATTCATTTATCTTGCTTATTGATCTTTGCTTTCCAGGCTCACTTCTTAATCTATTAAAACATGCAGGTTCACTCCCCATTTTGGAAAATGAAAAAGGCCCACAAGCCTGCTCCGGTGCCAACTGAGCAAGTGAATGTACCAATCAGCAATGACGAGTCGGCTACTGGGAATGAGTCGGAGGTAGAGCTTGACTCACTTGGTTGTTTATTTATGCAACTCACTGATGCCCCTTCTTCTCAGGATCACACGAAAATAGTCGAGCTGACCCTGCTGAGGTAATTTCTATCTCAACTAGCTCGGATATTATTATCCCGAAGAAAGCGAGATGCGTCATCAGAAAGGTTCCCTTTTCGCATCCAGACGCTCACCTAGATCCCAAATTTCTTTTGAAGAAAACGCAACAAGTAGGTACCTCCAAACGCAAGCTCCAAATTGATTTTGGTGAGTTATTGACCGGCTTGTCAGATGAACCAGTTGCCCGCAGGCGACGAAATGAGGTGCCGCATAGCTCAACTCCGTCTCTTCCACGGGTCGGCCTTATTTGACAAACCCTTAACTCTTCTGATTTGAATTATCAGGAGTCACCACCGTCGCCTGGAGGTTCATCCATCTCACAGCTCCCCCCGTAGGTCATTAAACCTGGGTAAGTACTTAGTATTTTATGCTTCATCATAACAATTGCTTTGTTATCTTGAACATTCATATGATTGCAGGGCGAAAGCCATTAAGAAAAGGAAAGTTGGCGAGTCATCTTCTTCTGCAGCCATCCCTGAGTCTCAAAACCCGCCTTTTCCCACTCAAAGGCGACTGAAGATGCACGTAATGACCAATGACAAGGTCACCATTACTGGGGAGGCACACAAAGCTTCGGATACATTGAACGTGCTGGCCAAGTTCATGACCAAAGATGAGCCGGCCGTGTCTAGAAGGGGAAGGAAAAACTAGAGTTGCCAAAGTTTGAGGATCTTAGCGTGGACGAGCTTCATCAAGGTTACTTGACCCGGCTATCAACAAGCCGGGATATGGAGGCGAGCATGGTAAACATGTTAAAAGAAAATATGAGGTACGAAATATTTTTTCTGCTCAATATTGTATTCACAGCCCCCCAAGTCTTAGACATAGGAAAGGATGAGTATGTGAGACTTGCAATAATGTTGACAAGCCTACGGTAGCCCCCAAGGGCCGGGTAGTTATGAAAATAACAAGCCGGTTCTTTGAAAATATATCCTCATGTAGATTGAACAGTGACATGTAGCCCCCAAGGGCCGGCTCATCTCTTTGAGAGGGCCGGGTCTTCTAAAAATGTGTTGCCAACTAAAAGATTTGAAGAACACCGTGTAGCCCCCAAGGGCCGGCTCATCTCCATGAGATGAGCCGGGTCTTGTCTTTGTATGATGTCTTGAAAAATGACATACATTAGCCCCCAAGTACCATGTATGTTGCTGGCAACTGCTTGGGACTTGAAATGTAGAATAAGTGTTTGCCTCTTGCAGCTTTTAAGTACCGGGTCGTGCGATTGTGCTGGCCCGAAATTCCAAATTTGTTAAGACTGAGCATATGTTTTTTATGTCAGGATATGGTCAATGAGGCTGAATCAAAAGCCACCAGTTTTCAAGAGCAATGGAAATCAGAGAAGAAACTGCGTGAAAAAGGCAGAATCATCCTCTTCTACACTGCAGAAATTTTGGTTGATTGCCTCCAAACAATTGGGCTCTTTGAAGGCCTCATATGAGGAGGAAAGAACAACATTGTTAAAAAATGTTGAGGAAGTTGAGGGCCGGCTTGAGCCGGTCACAGAAGAGCTGAATGTGTTAAAACGCCACATCACCAATATGATTGTGGCTATCTTTGGTAAGTAGAGCTGTCTTGATAAGTGAATGCTTGAGTGATTCATGTGGAGACTTACTCACCTGCATCTTTTTTGCAGGAAAGGAGATGGTAGAGGTATCCAACTGCCTCTAGTAAAATTGAAGGCAATATATACTTATGTGGAGCAGTTGTACACTGGCGGCATGTACACCATCATGGCAGTGAAAGACGCTGACTCGTACTCCTAGAGGATCAAAGACATGCTCAAGGACTTGTCGACCATCCCTCAACATATTGGAGAGAAGGTCAAATATGCAGATCGTTCCGGGACTGACATGGTGCTTGCACGCGCAAAAGCCTTCCTGTCTGAGATGGATCCGTGCGAGATGGTAGGCGACTTTCCTTAGAAAAAACTTAATGGGTGCGACTTTACACAAGATGATTTTGCACGATGTGTGAAATACACGCGGGCGGCGGCGACTCAAATGGTTGATGAACTTGACATGGCCAAGTACCAACCTGGATATGATGAAGATAACAAGCTAAAAGTTCTAGTTATCGACTAGAGGGGGGTGAATAGGCGATTTTTATGAAAGTCTTCAAAACACGAGGGCTTTGAAGACAAACAAGTAATACTGAACCTATATTATATGCAGCGGAATGTAAACTACACTAGGCAAGTAACAGTCAAGCAAGTAGTTCAGTGAAAGCATGAAGACTAACAGCAGCTAGGTAGACAGGATCAGAATAGAAGACAGTATGAAGCCAAACAGATATAAGTCTTCACTCAGTGAAGTCAAATGGATCAGGCAGGCAAGAAAAGACTTCACAAAGAAAAACTGAAAAGTAAGGAGTGTAGGGGATAGAACCAGTTGCTTGGTGAAGACAAGGATTTGGTAGACCAGTTCCAATTGTTGTGACAACTGTATGTCTGGTTAGGGAGGCTGAGATTGAAATTAGAAGACTGTGTCTTCACCTTATTCCCCTAGAGCTAAGAATACTTAGTCCTCGCCCTATCACTCAGGTAAGTCTTCAAGGTAGACTTCCAAACTTTCACAGACCTCGTTCACAGTCAATCCACAATGACTCTTGGATCCTCAGAACGTGATGCCTAACCGGCTGGAGGATGCACAGTCCTCAAGTGTAACAAGTCTTTAGATCACGCAGACAGAAAGACTTCAGTGATGCCTAACACTCTTTGGCTCTGGGTGCTTTGGGCTTTTTCCTCGCAAGGATCTCTCTCTCAAAGGCTTCGGAGATGGGTTGCTCTCAAACGACAAAAGCCGTGCACTAACTCTGAGCAACCACCAATTTATGGTGTAGGGGGCGGGCTATTTATAGCCAGGAGGCAACCCGACCTGATATGTCCGAAGTGACCCTAGGTCACTAAGAAACTGACACGTGTCCAACGGTTGGATTTCAAACACACGTGGCAGCTTGGCTTGGGCTACAAGCAAAGCTGACTCATCCAGCTCTGGATAAGATTTGCTCTCATTGTCTTCGCTCGAAGACATAAGATTTGGTTGAGCATCACATCAGTCACTTTGACTTTGTTCACTTGGACCCCACTTAACAGTACGGTGGTTCCTATGACTCAATGAAGAAGAAAAGGAAACCACGAAACAACTATGTCTTCGCACTCCATAGTCTTCAAGTGGATGTCTTCACACGTCATTATCTTCACCGTGAATGTCTTCACGAACCACCATTGTCTTCAATGTCTTCACACATTTTTAGGGGTCATCTCTGGTAGGTAAACCGAATTAATTAGGGACTACTACCTGTGTTATCCTGCAATTCTCACAAACACATTAGTCCCTCAACCACGTTTGCTGTCAATACTCCAAGACCAACTAGGGTTGGCACTAGATGCACTTACAATCTCCCCCTTTTTGGTGATTGATGACAAACTAGTTGAAGTTTTCAATGGGGATAAAAGTATGTGAAAGTTCAGGTACATAGGCATTGTCTTCATGGATTAAAAGAGGCTCCCCCTAAAGATGTGCATATAAGTAGTTTGCCTTTGAATGTGAATGCACATGGCAGGTTTTGCTTTGTGGCGACCTACTTCAATCATGAAGACAATTCATCATGCATATATGAAAGTAACAAAGATAATGATATGCATAATGAGAAATGAACGTCTGTAGAATAACTTCATGCGGAATTTATCATCGCATCACAAAGTAGCAGCAAGAGTAGCGGACGACCATCAAGTTTAAGTGTTACAACTCAAGAGCCAAATAGTTTCAAAATGAGAGTTGTAAACACTTAGAAAAAATAAGGCAACCACCCCATATGGACCCTCTTGAAGACTATCAACCTCATATGCTTCTCCCCCTTTTGTCAGTAAGGACCAAAAAGGTTTGAAGCCGTAGAGTATCTACTCGTTCCCAGGTGGAGAAGATGTTGGAGCAGCAGGGTCGACGTTGGAGTTGGGGGCGCAGATGGGCCTGGTGCAGAATCTTGATGTCGTCAAGCCAATGTTGTTGAGGTGGCGTCGTCTTCTTCATCAAGAACTCTCGCAAAAACAGTTGCAGCCGAATATGAATACTCAGAATCTTCAATGGAAGGTGTTGGATGCCAACTTGCAGATTGCGGTGGCTTGGAGTCAAACTTGAATTTCTCTGTGAAGCCATCTCCGCGAAGATCATCTTCAGAGCAAAGCAGTGTGAGGCTCTTCCAGGACCACCGACAGGCTTCATGCGCGACAAAGGAATTCTTGGTGGCCAAGTTGTGAATGTGATTAACATCCACTAGAAGACTCTGCATTTGGCGCTTCGGCCATTCATGATGCCTATCCTACTTTTGATTTACAGATACAAGAAGCTCATGATCGTTGAGTAAACGGGGACGCTTCTGAGGCCTTTGAGAAATTGTGCTGGCAGTGGCTTCAGTATTGGCAAGATGTGGCAAATGCAAGTTGCCATCCAGAGGATAAGCAAGAGTAGCAGAATTTGGCACATGAAGGCCTTCAATTGGCTGACTGAAGCTTTGATATTCAGCATGTGATTGCGTGCTGAAGGTTGATAGTTCACAGTGGAATGAATCTTGATCAAGCGCATAACCCGGGGGCATAAAACTTCAGTCCAAAGAGATCAATGTCAGAAGCAGCAAGCTATCGGATGAAGAAGTCTTGGGTATTGAATTTGATGCCATTGATGATATAGAAGACCAAAGTCTTCATGGCGCCTTCGAGTTTGCCTTCAAAAGAGTTTTCTTTGATAGGCCACAGAGTACGCCTCGGAATATGATATACTGTGCGGGGCAAGTACTCAAGGTCCTGGATAAAGAACTCCTTGGGGTATTCGGCATCATGGGGCAAGGGCTTCATCATGCTCAGCATCTGGCTCATGTTGGGCTCTGGCTTCTGAAAGATGCTCTACAGTTCATTTTGATGAAGCTGACAACCTGGTTCATACAACTCACCAGGAGTGGGCAGGGAAGTAAGCTCAATGATGTCCTGAGCTTTGGCTTCATGATGGACGTCACCTATTATCCACTCAAGGATCCAAGTCTTTGGATCCCTGTTATAGCCTCAAATGTGCAAAGTGGCATAAAAGAGCAGTAGAAGCTCTTCGTTCCAGTGCTCTTTATCAGTCATAAATGGCAGTAGCCCGACGTCTCTAAAGTAGTCAAGGGCCTCTTCAAGGCAAGGCATCCCAGCAATAGCATCACAATCCAGACACTTATGAGGAAAAATCTGGTCTTGGTTGTATATGATGTATGAGTAATAGCTTCGTTGATGACGGCTCCAAAACCTATCAGAGGAGATCTTGGGCTTCCTGTATGGGTTATTGGTGCTATCAAAAAAATGTGTTGTGCTCTCTGAAGCTGAGCACACTGAACGAGGCTTGGGTTGTTGCAGCACTTGGAAGCCTTGGCAGTCTTGGCTTTGGCTTCAGAGTTTGAGGCCTTTGCTCCACATGATAATCGTACTGAGGGCCTGGAGTAGTGGGTGGTACCATAATGGGCCATCTAACAGTCACCAACTCACCATGATTGTAAGCTTGTTCCATAGTGTGTGGCACTGGTGGAGGAACAGTTACATCGGATGAGATTGGCTGCACAATATCTTCATTTTCAACATTGACTTCAGGCTCCACATTGTCTTCAGCCATGACTGTGTCATTGGCTTCAATGTTGTTGGTGGTGGCAGCCCCATTAGTTTCAACCTCCATGGCTTCAATCATTGGAGGGTCGGGCACAATCACTTCTTCTTCTGTCACAAAAGTTTCACTGGCAGGGGGAATGACTTCTTGATCATCTGCTTTGTCTTCATCGGCTGATGCAGCCGGAATGTCTTCAACATCCTTTGCTTCAGACTCATGAGCGGTCTCAGAAGGGATGGCATCAAGGAACACTTGAAGTGTGATGTCTGCTAGAAATATGTCGGTATTTCCCCAAAGAGGAAGGGATGATGCAGTATAGCGATGGTAGGTATTTCCCTCAGTGATGAGACCAAGGTTATCGAACCAATAGGAGAACCTCCTCACACCACGTAAACAGCACCTGCACACAAATAACAAATACTCGCAACCCGACGTGCTAAAGGGGTTGTCAATCCCTTTCGGGTACGGCGCCTCAAGATAGGCAAATAACGTCAGATAAAGTGGTATATAGGATAAATAGATCGGGAACAAATAAATTGCAGCAAGGTATTTTTGTATTTTTGATTTAATAGAATTGAAAATAAATGCAAAGGAAAATAGATCACAAAGGCAAATATGATGAAAAGAGACCCAGGGGTCGTAGGTTTCGCTAGTGGCTTCTCTCGAGAAAAATAGCAAACGGTGGGAAAACAATTACTGTTGGGCAATTGATAGAACTTCAAATAATCATGACGATATCTAGGCAATGATCATTATATAGGCATCACATCCAAGATTAGTAGAGCGACTCTTGCCTGCATCTACTACTATTACTCCACACATTGATCGCTATCCAGCATGCATCTAGTGTATTAAGTTCATGGAAAAACGGAGTAATGCAATAAGAACGATGACATGATGTAGACGAGATCTATTTATGTACAAATAGACCCCATCTAGTTATCCTTAATAGCAACGATACATACATGTCGTTTCCCCTTGTGTCACTGGGATCAAGCACCGTAAGTTCGAACCCATCACAAAGCACCTCTTCCCATTGCAAGATAAATAGATCAAGTTGGCCAAACAAAACCAAATATCGGAGAAGAAATATGAGGCTATAAGCAATCATGCATATAAGAGATCAAAGAAGACTCAAATAACTTTCATGGATAAAAACATAGATCCCATCATAAACTCAAAGTTCATTGGATCCCAACAAACACGCCGCAAAAAGGCTTACATCATATGGATCTCCAAGAGACCATTGTATTGATAATCAAGAGAGAGAGATAGAGAGAGAGAGAGAGAGAAAGAGAGAGAGAGGAAGCCATCTAGCTACTAACTACGGACCCGTAGGTCTACAAAGAACTACTCACGCATCATCGGAGAGGCACCAATGGAAGTGGTGAACCCCTCCGTGATGGTGTCTAGATCGGATCTGGTGGTTCTGGACTCTATGGCGGCTGGAATTGATTTTGGTCGACTCCCCTAGGGTTTCTGGAATATTGGGGTATTTATAGAGCAAAGAGGCGGTTCAGGGGGCACCCGAGGTGCGCACAACCCACCTGGGCGCGCTTGGGCCCCCAGGCGCGCCCTAGTGGGTGTTGCCCCCCTCGAGACATCCCCCAGGTGCAGCCCTGGCCCACTGGATGTCTTCTGGCTCAAAAAAATCTTCAAAAAGTTTTGCTGCGTTTGGACTATGTTTGGTATGTATTTCCTGCAATGTGAAAAACATGCAGAAAACAGCAATTGGCACTGGGCACTATGTCAATAGGTTAGTACCAAAAAATGATATCAAATGATTATAAAATGATTGTAAAACATCCAAGAATGATAATATAACAGCATGGAATAATAAAAAATTATAGATACGTTGGAGACGTATCAGCATCCCCAAGCTTAATTCACGCTCGTCCTCGAGTAGGTAAATGATAAAAATAGAATTTTTGATGTGGAATGCTGCCTAACATGTTCATCACATTTCTTTTCTTTATAGCATGGACATATGGACTTTTATATGATTCAAAGCAATAGTCTAGTTTTGACATGAAGACTTTAATACTCAAGCATACCAACAAGCGACTATGTCTTTCAAAATATCAACAGTAAAGCAAGTTATCCCTAGCCCATTATGCTCAATCATTGATCCATTCATAAAACACACTCGAATATTAGCTACACCCAATGCTCGAACACAATCATAGTGCCCCTTAGTTGGTGCTTAATAAGAGAAGATGGAGACTCAAATTCAAAATAAAAATTGCATAAGTAAAAGAAAGGCCCTTTGCGGAGGGAAGTAGGGATTTGTAGAGGTGCCAGAGCTCAAAGCTTAAATTGAGAGATAAAAACATTTTTGAGAGGCATACTTTTCCCACCAACGAAAACAACTTAGAGATCCCAACCCTTTCCATGCTAGATACATCATAGGCGGTTACCAAATAGAAAATAAAGTTTATTCATTTTTCCACCATTACTTTCACTTTCCATCGCTAGCCGAATCCACGGTTGCCCTCCATACCAACACTTTCCAAGGAATTTATTATTTGACAACATAAAGTAAATTCATTTTTCATCTCGGGACTGGGCATCCCTGATCCTTTGTCGTACTCTTGTGCCATGACAAGTGAATAAACACTCATCGTGAGAATAACACATCTAGCATGGAAAATATTAGTCACCCTTCACCGCCTTGCGAGCGGTAGAGCACACAAAAGAGAAATTTATTTTGAAAATTAGAGATGGCACATGCAAATTTGCTTAGAACGGGATGGAAATACCGCATATAGGTAGGTATAGTGGACTCATAAGGCAAAACTGGTTTAAAGGGTTTTGGATGCACAAGTAGTGATCATACTTAGTGCAAAATGAAGGCTAGAAAAAAGATTGAGAACCGACCAACCAAAAAGCAAAAAATCTCATACCCAAGCATTAAGAATAAGTAACACCGAATAATGCACCACAAGTAGGATATAAATTTCATTGCATAACTATTGAGTTTCGTGCTTGCATAGGGAATCACAAACCTTAACATCAATATTTTTACTAAAGCACAATTACTCTTCAACATGACTCACATATCATATCGTCATATCTCAAAACCATTACTAAGAATCAAGTTTATTTTGTCCAATGATCTTCATGAAAGTTTTTATTATATCCTCCTTGGATATCTATCACTTTGGGACTATTTTCATATGTTGCTTTTGATAAGCTCAAACAAATATAAGTGAAGAACATGAGCATAATTTTTTCTTTCTCTCAAAATAATCTAAGTGAAGCAAGAGAGAATTTCTTCACAAATAACAAAGCACACTGTACTCAAAAAGATATAAGTGAAGCACTAGAGCAAATCCATGGCTCTAAAAATTAAGTGAAGCATAGGAGCAAGCATAGCATAATTTTTGGCTCTCTCAAAAAGGTGTAACCAGCAAGGATTCAAGACTTAGAACACAAAGCGAAACAAGCAAAGACTCATACTCCCTCTGTCCGAAAATACTTGTCATCAAAATGAATAAAAAGGGATGTATCTAGAACTAAAATATGTCTAGATACATCCCTTTTTGTTCATTTTGATGACAAGTATTTCTGGACGGAGCAAGTATCATACAAGACGCTCCAAGCAAAACTGATAATACGTGACAAATAAAAATATAGCTTCAAGTAAAATACTGATGGTTGTTAGAAGAAAGCGGGGATGCCACTCGGGGGCATCCCCAAGCTTAGTTTCTTGCTACTTCTTTGAATATTATCTTGGGGTGCCTCGGGCATCCCCAAGCTTAGCCTTTGCTAACCTTATTCCTTCATCCATCGTAAGATCACCCAGAACTTGAAAACTTCAATCACACAAAACTCCAACAAAACCTTCATGAGATCCGTTAGTATAAGAAAGCAAACCACTAATATAAGTGTTGTTGCAAACCTATTCTAATTTTTTTTGCATTATATCTACTGTATTACAACTTTTATGTGGCAAAAACTCATCAAAGAAAACCATAGAATCATCAAAATAAGCACACAGCGCAAAGAAAACAGAATCTGACAAAAACAGAACAGTCTGTAGCAATCTGGATATTTCGAATACTTTTGTAACTCCAAAAATATTGTAAAATTAGAAAAACCTGGTAATTTTTATATTAATCTTTTGCAAAAAGAATCAACTCAAAATCACTTTTGTGTGATTTATTAAAACTACTTTCGTGAGTGCATAAGTTTCTATTTTTCAGCAAGATCAAATCAACTTTCACCCAAATCAACCCAAAGGCCTTGCTTGGCACAAACACTAATTAAAACACAAAAAACACAATCATAACAGTAGAATGATTGTGCTAACACACAAGAACAGAAAGCAAAAAAGCAAAAATAAATTTTAATCATTGGGTTGCCTCCCAACAAGCGCTGTCGTTTTACGCCCCTAGCTAGGCATAACGCGTAGGATCTAAGTGTTGTCATTCTTATCCTTGTTTTCCTTGGAGGTATTTGTGTCGGGAGGTTTTGTAAATAAGACATAAAACACATTATCCATGGAAACCTTAGCACTATCAAGTTGCCTTTTATCATAACCCCTTTGATTTTTGGAAGTGATCCAAGAATAGTGTTGATTAACATCGTTAAAAACTTGTTGGATCATATCTAAAATGTGGACTTGCTTTTTAAGATTCTCATCAAAGATTTGGTTATCTACAAGCAAATGTCTTAAAGCATAGTCACTATTATAAATAATTTCATCAATCATGGGTTTTTCACGATTCATGCCATTAAAATTGAAGTTTTCCCTAGCTTCCCGTATTATGTAGTCAAATTCATTCATCAAAACAAGAGTGGCTAACTTTTTAGCTTTAGGATCCTTTATAACGGGCAACTCATAGAATAATCTTTGCAAGGTAGGATGGGTACCAATAAATCTAGTTTCAAGTTTCAGAACAAGTGCCGAAATAGCTTTCGCATAAGATTTAGTCCTTTTAAGTATAGGAATATCATCGAGACTTAATTTTCCGACACAATTGAAAAATTCTTGGATATGTTCTTTTCCCATAAAATACCCTTTCCCCAAGACAATAGTTTGGCATCCAGATTACCCGTACGCTCCATTTTAGGAGTTAGGCCATCATCTGTTTCTGCCATACCAAAGTCACTCATGGTGACAAGTTCAAGCAAATAAAAGATCTAACGAGAAAACGGCAAACCAAAAAGAGGGCGAATAAAATGGCAAGTTTTTGTAAAGTGGGGGAGAGGAAAACAAGAGGCAAATGGCAAATAATGTAAATTGCGAGGAGATGAGATTTTTGATTAGGAACCTGGTTGATGTTGAAGATCTTCCTCGGCAACGGCGCCAGAAAGCACGTTGACGCGGAGACTATCTTGACGTGATGTTCCCCGGCAACGGTGCCAAAAATTCCTTTTGATGTCTGCTAGAACTACGCTGGTATTTCCCCAAAGAGGAAGGGATGATGCAGTATAGCGACGGTAGGTATTTCCCTCAGTGATGAAACCAAGGTTATCAAACCAGTAGGAGAACCTCCTCACACCATGTAAACAGCACCTGCACACAAACAACAAATACTCGCAACCTGACGTGTTAAAGGGGTTGTCAATCCCTTTCGTGTATGGCGCCTCAAGATAGGCAAATAACGTGAGATAAAAGTGGTAGATAGGATAAATAGACCGTGGAACAAATAAATTGCAGCAAGGTATTTTTGTATTTTTGGTTTATATATCTGAAAATAAATACAAAAGAAAATAGATCGCAAAGGCAAATATGATGAAAAGAGACCCGGGCGCCATAGGTTTCACTAGTGGCTTCTCTCGAGAAAAATAGCAAATGGTGGGAAAACAATTACTGTTGGGCAATTGATAGAACTTCAAATAATCATGACAATATCCAGGCGATGATCATTATATAGGCATCACGTCCAAGATTAGTAGACGGACTCCTGCCTGCATCTACTACTATTACTCCAGACATCGACCGCTATCCAGCATGCATCTAGTGTATTAAGTTCATGGAAAAACGAGTAATGCAATAAGAATGATGGCATGATGTAGACGAGATCTATTTATGTAGAGATAGACCCATCGTTTTATCCTTAATAGCAACGATACATACGTGTCATTTCCCCTTGTGTCACTTGGATCAAGCACCATAAGATCGAACCCATCACAAAGCACCTCTTCCCATTGCAAGATAAATAGATCAAGTTGGCCAAAGAAAACCCAAATATTGGAGAAGAAATACGAGGCTATAAGCAATCATGCATATAAGAGATCAAAGAAGACTCAAATAACTTTCATGGATAAAAACATAGATCTGATCAAAAACTCAAAGTTCATCGGATCACAACAAACACACCACAAAAAGGCTTACATCATATGAATCTCCAAGAGACCATTGTATTGATAATCAAGAGAGAGAGAGGAAGCCATCTGGCTACTAACTACGGACCCGTAGGTCTACAAAGTACTACTCACGCATCATTAGAGAGGCACCAACGGAAGTGGTGAACCCCTCCGTAATGGTGTCTAGATTGGATCTGGGGGTTCTGGACTCTGCGGCAGTTGGAATTGATTTTTGTCGAGTCTCCTAGGGTTTCTGGAATATTGGGGTATTTATAGAGCAAAGAGGCGGTCGAGGGGGCAACTGAGGTGGGCACAACCCACCTGGGCGCGCCTGGGCCCCCAGGTGTGCCCTGGTGGGTGCTAAACCCTCGGGGCACCCCCCCAGGTGCAGCCCTGCCCACTGGATGTCTTCTGGCCCAAAAAAATCCTCAAAAAGTTTCGCTGCATTTGGACTCCGCTTGGTATTGATTTCCTGTAATGTAAAAAACATGCAGAAAACAGCAACTGGCACTGGGCACTATGTCAATATGTTAGTACCAAAAAATGATATCAAATGACTATAAAATGATTGTAAAACATCCAAGAATGATAATATAAGAGCATGGAACAATCAAAAGTTATAGATACGTTGGAGATGTATCAATGTCTTACTGAGCTAGTTGGTTGCACATCCTCTTCTGGAATGCTTGACATGGAGGCATGTGGCCTAAGACATTTGCGATGCCTTTTGAAGGAAGGCGGCGCCTGTGGTGAACGGATTGTGAAATCAAAGTGTTCAGGACTTTCTTGATTTGTATCTAGCACCAGAGTGGTGACTTGAGTTGTTGGAGTGCGTAGAATAGCTTCATCATCCAAGGGAATATCTTGAGTGATTGGCATCATGGGACGGGGAGTCAAAGGACGGCCAATAATGATCAAGTCACTGCTCATTGGAGCAAGCAATGATACCATAGGATTTAATTCAATCTGAGGAAGGAATTCATCATCTTCAACATGGTCCTCATGACCAATGTCTTCAGCTATGATGGAATCAGCAGCTGGAATTTCTTCATCTTCAGGAGCCTCTGTGGAAGCAGGCTCATCGATCACTAGACGGCGTTCATAGTTGGCTGAGGCTGGTAGAGCAACAGAGATTGGTTCGACGATTAGTGGATCTTGGGCAGAACCACGCTCTTTGCGAGAAGACTTTGAAGCTTTAGTCTTCAGCTTCTTCTTGGAGGGAGCGGCGTCAGCGGCTTCATGGAGCTTCCTCTTTCGGACTTTAGCCCCAGCTTGCCGAGTTTTGTTTTGCTCAGAAGCTACTGAGGCGACCTTTGGCTTCGAGCCAGTCATGCTGGCAGGGAGTACTATGCTAGGTCATTCCTGCCTTGGAGTGTAGGGTTTGGCTTCAGCAGACTTCTTGTTCTTCTTTGCAGCAAGCTTGGGTTTGATGCGAGGACGCCCAAGTGCCTTTCTCTTCTCAACCTCATTGTGCGCTTGCACACACTTCTGCGCATAGTACTTCATGCGCTCGCGTGAGCCTTTGGCTTCTTCACACTTCTTGTTGAACTGGTCCTTGAGGTCATGCATCATCTGCTTGAAGTTTTGCACATCAGCAACACTGAGCATTGCCACGTGCTTCTTGAACTATGCCTTCTCATAATCGATTCTATTGTTTAGCTCAACAATTTTCTGAGCAATGGCAAGTTCATTGGTAATGGCTCCTTGAAAAGTGACACTGATGTCCACTAGCAGCTGCAAATCATCAATGTTGATGTTCTGATTCTCGAACCATACATCGATGAAGTTGTTGAGAATGTCAGCATCGAACAGAGGCGGGTCCTGGAAGATCTTAGACTCTTGTTTGCTCTTGATCAACTGTTCCAGAGCATCATCTTCAAGATCTTTATCACTTGATAGATCAATGGTGTTGTCTTCATTGCGCAGAATGGCAGTAGGAGTGAGTGCCTACCCAGAAATATTCTTGGGCTTTGGCTTCTTGGTTCTCTTGGAAATGCGGGACTAATCTTCAGACAGCACACTTCATTCAGGCGGTGCATTTTGCAGTGGTTTCACAGTCGAAGCTTTTGGAGCAACAGAGGGCTTTGAAGCTTTTGACTTCTTCTGCTTCGGTGGTGCAGGAGCATCCTCACAGTCTGCATCATCAGCAGATTGTTCTACTATGGCCCTCTGAGCAGCAATATGGGAGAGGAGCCCATCGAAGTTATTGAAGGGGCCAATCCTATTCTCATTGGCTTCACGAGTGCCATTAGACCTTGGAGCAAACGGACGAGGGTTGAAGTTGAGTCCGAATGCCTTCTTGTTCTTGGCGGCAGACTCCTTTGCAAGATGGAAGTTGTGCTTGAACAGATCATCGTCACGACACCATTGAAGAGATGTTGGGTCAGCATTTTCTGGCTGAGGTCCTCGAACCATGCATGGATAGAAGCTCTGAGCAATAGCTTCAGGCTTCGTCTTTGGTGACAAATTCTTGTAAAGAATATCGCCCCATGGGTGCTTAATAGCATTCTTTTCTGCATACTCAGGTGTGATGAAGTTATACTTTTCTGCATACTTGAACCATTGCTCAGCCCAATATCTTCAGATCCATTGGATTCTGGTCTTGCGCTGATTGTAGTTCTCCACGGGATCAGACTTGTAAAGTTCGTACAGATCTGGGCAGGTCCAGAGCAGTATTGCCATGGCGTTGTCTACCACCTTTCCTTGCTGATTTTTCAGTAGCCATAATATTCAGACAGAGAGGCTTCAAAATAGTGAAAGGCCTCCGATGACTAGTCAGACAAAAACTGGCTTCAGGAGATTCAATGTGCCGCCATAAGAATTCTGCAAATGAATGCAGACTATGAGAACCAAGGGATTCCTCCACGGACATGTACCTGTGACAGCATTAGAGATGCGAGGGAAGGGGAAGAGGTCATATGCTTTCTCAGAAGATTTTGAAGATAAATCAGTTTCAAGACATTGACCTCATAGTGCGAAGACATTCACTTATTTGAAGTGAGTTGGTTCCAGATTTGTACGAATCCATGAATAAGTACAAGTGAGGAATCTAACTAGTTGTGAAGCATAAGTGAATATACTTTGCAAGATATGAGATTCAGAAACCGAAAGATCCAGATTTAGAAGTGCATAAACCACTTTTGGGTGAAGTGGATGGATTTGACAGATCAAAAAAGTGGTAAAAAGCAAGTTTTAGTTACCACTTTAAGAACTGCTAGACGGGGCAGAACAGATGCCGAGCAGTCCAATCTCCCGTGCCATAACTTGGCGCCGGAATACACCTACAGTGGCGGTGGAGAAGACGAGGTCCGCGGCCGGTGTGAGGACGATGTCGAAGAGGTCGCGACAACTAAGCGCTTCATCTCCGGCATCGACTCGAGCTAGTGGTGGTGCTAGGGTTTGAGCGAGATGGCAAGGTGGAAGAGGAGATAATGACCGCACGGGTGTGTATTTATAAGGAGGAGGGTGGCGCAGTGCAATTACGTAGGTGCCCCAGGCAGTTCACATCTAGTGGACACGTGGCGTGCATGCAACTTATCTAGAGTTGATCCATGTTCCCACGCATGCCTGGATTGTTGAGTGGTCATTTCGGCTTCTTCAGATTTTAGACAAAAATATAGGTCATTAAAATTAGTTTTAAATGTGTGTCTCTGTATCTTCAGCTTACAAGGACACAGTGAAGACATTCGGCACATGTCAACAGAATGCATATGACTAGACAGAGAGTATTTGAGGGAGTAGCACAGATGGGGTCAGGGTCCGATCACATTCACTTAGGTAGAAGAATAGCAACTTGAACACATAGCTATACACTGGTACGCGTCAGTGCTATACAAACAGTTTTTAATCCCTTTCTGCGACGACAATTGGAACCGTCGTCAAGTGAGTGTGGGCGATAGGGGGGTCCTTCCCACACGACCCAGAAACCGTCGGGGATAGGTCTTCCTGGCACACAGGCAGGGGCAAAATGAGCTCATGTACGATCGAGCGAGGCATCGAAACCCAATTGTTTCTGTTTGTATGTACATCCCACAGGGTTTTGAATCCCAGAAAAACATTTCCGTTCGTATGTATATCACACACAGTCAATCCAAGGAGTACGTTTTGGTTCTTATGTACATCCCACACAGTCAATCCGGGAAAACGTTTCCGTTCGTATGTACTTCCCACATAGTCAATCCAGGGAAAACGTTTCCATTCATATGTACATCTCACACAGTCAATCCAGGGGAAACGTTTCCGTTCGTATGTACATCCCAAATGATTAGGCCGCTAAAGTCGTGTGAAAAAGGTGGACATCAACATTTAATCTACCAATACGTTTGTGATAGGTACGTTATCGCACACGGTTCAAGAATGTAAAATGTGTGCGGTGCCTCCACTAATGCCAACGTGTACATTTTTGTAATTGTGTGTGATTGGTATTCCTATCACACACGCACACTGGTTTGAAACGTTTGCCGTATTACCATGAATTGCACACGCATATGAGACGAAACCATGTGTGTGTCCGACAGGCATCGCAAACGTTTCACATCAAAGAACCGTCTATTTTCTTTTTTTCATCGCACACCTTGTTTCCTTTCTAACCGTGTGCACATTATTTTATTCGCTCCTGTACAATTTGGATGTAATTTATTATTCGAATTGGAAATTTTGAAATATGAAACGTGCAATTCAAATTCTCAGCACAATGGTTCAATAACGAATCCATAAATAAAACTGTCAGTGTAATATGTTTAGTAATTATAGGATTAGATAGCAATTAACTATGATGAACCACAATATTTACAGGCGGTAAAGGTGAAGAGACAATTGTAAATCATTTTGACTGTCGATGTTGTTGAAGAAGCGGAATGCCCATAATGTGCCTTCCTGCATGCCATAGGCACAAACAACTTTTGTCCAACCCCTTGTGACGATCGCCCGCTCATGTTTCACTGCCTTCAGGAAGCCTTCTAGAGCATTATCATGGTAGCATGAATTATATACTTTAACCTTAGTTGCCTCCACTCCGGTCATGTAGTTTGCAACACAATCATCAATAAATAGGTTAGGAAACCACTAAAAAGAGAAAAATATCAGATCATGAGGTCTAATAGAGTAACTTGTTGTGAGTAGGGGGAAAAGGCAACATATTACTTACCATCCTAAAGTTCACTGATGTCTTGGACAAAGTGTAAATAAAGAGCTTAATTCCAATCACCTGTTTCTTTCGCCCAAGAATCTTTCTTAGTTTCCTCACTTGACGCTTGTTCATGAATATCTCATTGCCCCATACGCAAAAGGGGTCGAATCATGGATCAGTACCGCTCATATACGTACCTACAAGCAACCTATAAATGTGAGAAGCTAAGTGAGATTGCACAAATGATGTAAAATATAACTACCTACATTCCTAAGTACAAGTATTTTTAGAGATTTCAATATGAACTGCATACGGATGTATATAGAATTATAGATATAGTTTAGATTAGAACATAGATTCACTCATTTTGCTCCTTATGTTGTCTATATTGGAATCTCTAAAAATACTTAAATTTAGGAATAGTTGGTGCATAAGACATGGGATGCAGCTAACCTCGACGGCAAACAACAACATCTCCCATTGTAGCCCTGTGCAAGTACATGGAAAGCCAATGTTAACTACAACAGGGTTAACATCCACCAAAAATAGCAAATGGTAATAAAATGGCAGCATCTGTAGTGATATCTTCAGTGCGAAAGAGTAGCGTGGTAGCAAAGGGATGGATTAAAAAATGGATACGACTATTAATTGCAACAGGCTTAATAGCATCATAATTCATGTTTTGTAAGTTCGTAGCCATTGAAATACAACTATTTAAAAATGGATACAACTGTTAATTGCAACAGGCTTAATGGCCATTGAAACCTGTACTGATAAAAATGCAATTGGCAGAGTTAAACATCACAAGGTAGCTGCTGCCAGAGCAGATAATGGGCCAGTTGTCTATAAAAAGGTAGGGAAAATAGCTAAAATGTGTTAGGCATGTTTACTACAAGATGCTTAAGACATCGATCGTACAAAACATAGCCATTAATTGCAACTGGTATTGGTAATATTGAACTGGTGAGTTCATACTTGGTAAGTCCTGAGAGGTAGTTGTTGGGGCACTTCATCTTGGCCAGAGACCGCCAAAAGTCCGCGGCGGCGGAGGCGAGCTCTTCCTCCGGGTCTGTAACGCCCCGGATACAACTTTCCATACTCGTAACTCCAACTCTTGCCTTTTCCGGAGTTGCGATATGATATTCCCTTCGTGGTTGGGTTTTGTCTTTTGTTTTGCATTTTGTTCATGTCATGGATCTCATCTCATAGCATCATGCACATTGCATCTGCATGTTTTCATAAAACTTGCACCCGTTCGTAGTTGTCGCGTCCCCCCCTTGCTTTCGTTGACCGTTCCGAGGCCAATCGAGTTTTCGCTTTCCTCTTGACCGTGACCACCTAACCTCTCTTACCAGTGCATCGACCCCTCGCCCGCGTCCGAAACTGCTCCGAACCCGACCCGCTCTGTCGTTACCGATGGATCCGGATCATCCCCAAACATCCCGAAAGTATCTTCGTTTCTTTGTTGGATTCTCCCTATCCTATTTTTCCATCCGTCTAATTATGATCGGAGGGACGAGATAGCCCCTAGCCTAACCTACCCGCTATATATACTAGTTTAAACCGAGACCAACTCCCTAATTTCTAGGGATCCTCCTAGCCGCCACCACTCTCTCCCGCATCTCCATCGGGATCCTCCTAGATCCATCCCCACCACCAGCAGCCTCCGACCATCTCCCTCGTTTTCAGCTCCGAACCAACCCACAGCCGCGCCGCTCCTCCCGCTCGATCCCTCCCCGAGCACCTCGTGCCCGACTTCCGCTGCTCCCCTGCGCATCCAGGAGCCTCTCTGCCTCCGCAAGCCACCTCACCTCCCTGTCCCCGAGCACCTCGTCCCCGCCTCCGACCACGTCGCCGACCGTCTCCGGCGAACCCAACATATGAGTTGCCGCCCGTCTCCTCTTTCTCTCCCCCCGTTTCCCTCTCCTTCCTTCTCTAATCTCTCTACCTTCCTCGTTTGTTTTTCTTTTCTGCCAGGAAACGAAAGGGGCTCGCCCTGCTGCCATGGCCGCCGGCGACCGGAGCCGCCACGTGTGTCCTTCCTGTCCCTGCCGTCCCTGCCGCCGGATCGGGCCGGCTCCACTCGCCCCGACTACCCGTGCTCGCCTCCTGTCGCAAGGCCTCGTCTCGGCTTCGATCATACGAACGAAGCTGTCGCCGCCCGCTTCGTCAGTTTCAGGACGCGAGCGCTGCTTGCCTTGACCACGCCCTGAACCACCTGAGCCGCCCTTCTCCCTCCGCCTTGCCCGCTTGTCGGAGCTCGTGCGTTGCTCTGCATCATGCCGCCGTCGCGCCAAGTCCGCCTTCGTCCTCTGCTTCGCCCGCTCGAACCTCCTACTGCCTGCTTTGCTCGATCGAACAACGCCACCGCCAGAGTTCCTCGTCGCCGGGAACCGCCTCCCCGACCCTCGGACTGCTCGGATCCGCCGGGCTCGCTGGTCCCTTGCCCCTGCATCGCGAGTCTGCCCGCCTTCTGCTTCGCCACGACCTGCTGCTGCCTCTGCTCTTCAGTTACGAGCAGCAGCTCACTCGCCTCGTCTCACGTTGACCGCGCCTCTGCCTCGACCGCTCGCCCCCTCTGCTTCGCACGCTGGCCCGTGTCCCCTTCGCCAGATCCGGCCTGCCCGGCCTCCTCCACCGACCGGCCCATGAGGCCCAATGTGAGCAGCCCCCTCCAGTCCCTCTCCTATACACTATCGGCCCAGTCAGTTTCGGCCTGCATGTTTTTTTTCATGTGCGAATTTGTCTAATTTTCCAGAGATGACAGATTTGCAGAAAAACCCTCATGTTCATGCATTTAATTTCTCACAAACCATGCATCGGATTAAAATACTTTAAATATGGAAAATGCTTAGAATTTTGTCTAGTTTCATAATATGATGCTGTCATCCATGCTTAAAATGTTTAACATGTTGTTTGTGTTTAATTTGCATAATGCCATGTTAAAATGGTTTATTTTATAACTAAATAACCGTAGCTCCAATTTTAATAAACTTTCTATGTATTTGGGGTGGAAAAATGCATAGATTATCTTGGTGCACCTTATTTTTCTGTTTAACAACATTATAATTGTGTTTAGGGCAGAACAGTAGCTAATTCAAAATATGGACATGAGGATTTTTCCAGAATTGTTGTTCGTTGTTCCGGCCTCATTTAAACTTGCCTATATAGGTAGTTTTATTATGCTTCACCTCTTGCCATGTTTAACAACATTTAATATTCTTTGGTAGCTTAAACAAGATTAAACTAAATAACTCGTATGTGGTGTTTTGTCAATATGCAACTCGTTGCATATTGAGCTCCACTTAACTTGTAGTATTGTTTGTTGCACTTTGCCATGCCTCATTAAACCGAACATGCATCATGCTTGTTTGTGCATCATGTCATGTTTATGCTTGTGTGTTTACCATGTTGTTTGTTTCTTTCCGGTGTTGCTTCTTAGTTCCGGTAATGTTGCGATTGTGAGGATTCGTTCGACTACTCCCGTTCGTCTTCTTCATGGACCCGTTCTTCTTCCTAGCGGGATTTCAGGCAAGATGACCGCTACCCTGGATCTCACTACTATCATTGCTATGCTAGTTGCTTCGTTCTATCACTATGCTGCGCTTCCTATCACTTGTTTTTCAAGCCTTCCCAAATTGCCATGTCAGCCTCTAACCTTTTTCACCCATCCTAGCGAACCGTTGCTTGGCTATGTTACTGCTTTGCTGAACCCTTCTTATAGCGTTGTTAGTTGCAGGTGAAGTTGAAGATTGCTCCATGGTGGGCAGGATTATGTTGGGATATCACAATATCTCTTATTTAATTAATGCACCTATATACTTGGTAAAGGGTGGAAGGCTCGGCCTTATGCCTGGTGTTTTGTTCCACTCTTGCCGCCCTAGTTTCTGTCATACCGGTGTTATGTTCCTGGATTTTGCGTTCCTTACGCGGTTGGGTGATTTATGGGACCCCCTTGACAGTTCGCTTTGAATAAAACTCCTCCAGCAAGGCCCAACCTTGGTTTTACCATTTGCCTCACCTAGCCCTTTTTCCCTTGGGTTTCCGGAGCCCGAGGGTCATCTTTATTTACCCCCCGGGCCAGTGCTCCTCCGAGTGTTGGTCCAAACTAGAGCACCGTGCGGGACCATTCCTTGGCAACTTGGATTACGTCGGTTCCTGTACGCTTCGCTTATCCGGTGTGCCCTGAGAACGAGATATGTGCAGCTCCTATCGGGATTTGTCGGCACAGCGGGTGGTCTTGCTGGTCTTGTTTTACCATTGTCAAAATGTCTTGTAAACCGGGATTCCGAGACTGATCGGGTCTTCCTGGGAAAAGGTATATCCTTCATTGATCGCGAGAGCTTATCATGGGCTAAGTTGGGACACCCCTGCAGGGTATAAACTTTCGAAAGCCGTGCCCGCGGTTATACGGCAGATGGGAATTTGTTAATGTCCGGTTGTAGATAACTTGACACCTGATTCGAATTAAAACGCATCAACCGCGTGTGAAGCCGTGATTGTCTCTTCTCGGCGGAGTCCGGGAAGTGAACACAGTTTCTGGGTTATGTTTGACGTAAGTAGGAGTTCAGGATCACCTCTTGATCATTGCTAGCTTCACGACCGTTCTGCTTGCTCTCTCTCGCTCTTATTTGCATATGTTAGCCACCATATATGCTTAGTCGCTGCTGCAACCTCACCACTTTACCCCTTCCTTTCCCATTAAGCTTTGCTAGTCTTGATACCCATGGTAATGGGATTGCTGAGTCCTCGTGGCTCACAGATTACTACAACAACAGTTGCAGGTACAGGTTACGCGATGATCATGACGCGAGAGCGATGTTTGCTTGTTTTGGAGTTCTTCTTCTGCTGCTTCTTCGATCAGGGGATAGGTTCCAGGTCGGCAGCCTGGGATAGTAGGGTGGATGTTGTTTGAGTTTCTGTTTGTGTTTCATCCGTAGTCGGATGGTGCTCTGATGTAAGATGATGTTGTATTCGTGTGGCATTGTATGCCTTATGTATGTATCTCCATCTATTATGTAATGTTGATGTAATGATATCCACCTTGCAAAAGTGTTTGAATATGCGGTTCTATCCTTGGTGGGACCTTCGAGTCTCTTTAGGATAGTATCGCATATTGGGCGTGACAAGGTGGTATCAGAGCCTCGACCGACCTTAGGAGCCCCCTTGATTGTTGGCCGTTGTTGAGTCTAGAACAAAAATGTTTTGAGTCTTAGGATTATATATATCGAAGAGTAGGATTCTTTTTACTCCTCAGCCCCCTTCGTCGCTCTGGTGAGGACTCCTGGCGTAGATGTTTTGTCTTTTCTCTCCTCAAATTTCACTAATTTTTTTTAGGATCATGCGGGTATCTTGGAATCGTTTCGATAGTCTTGTGACGAGAACATTGTTCTTGGTGCCTCCTGACATTTAGGGGTTGTGGCAGTGTCCTGGGGAGTTGAGCTCCGAGGTGTTGTCATCGCAATTTTATCGTTGCAGTTCTGGAATACCTGAGTTTTGCCGACATCGAAAATCTCTTTTATGCAGTTGTTGGTGAGATAACCTCGACGCCACCCAGTACTGGGGAGTTCGGGAGTATTGCCATAGCTCGTATAACGGATGCTTTTCGAAGGTTGGGGTACACGATTTCCGGAGTTTTCTTGGTTATGTGTTGACAGATGGATACAGCTTGGATGTAGGGATTGTTAGTTTGGGTGAGATATATTGCTTCCCCTGTATCCCCAACACCAGATTGCATAACTAGAAAGTTTCGGGAGTTTATAGGTGGGAATTCAAGTAGCTCCTAGAATATCTTTCCGACAGATGCCTAATATGGGATTGGGTAAATCTCTATCATATGTATTTGTTCCGGCTTATTCTGCAAGCCAAATCCTTTGTTTTGTTTTATTTGTGGTATTTGAGTTGCTTCAATGTCAAGTGTTGAATCCATACCTTTCCTAAACGGTGTTCTCATATTGCTATGTGAATACTAATCCTTCATGACCATCGAGGTCGTCATGTTAATTCTTTCCAATCGGCGTGCTTCTCTTCAAGTGGATCCGATCATTCTCCCCATCCGCAAGATCAATTCTAAGTTTTCTCAACGGTGTTTGTTTCGTTCATCCCAAGTTGTCTTTGTTTTTCCCCACCCTCCCACCCTTTTTCTTCAAGGACTCATTTATTTTAATCAAGTATCCATTTATTCATGTGAAGTCTCTTCATTGTTTTCTTTCAATGTTCTTATCCGATGATTTCCCATGAAGATGCTCAACAGTTTCAAGTTCATCATCCTTCATTGTTGTTTCTTCTCCGGTGGATCCAATTCAAGCTTTCGATATTCATCATATTCCTGTCCTCATTTCTAATGCTTTCTTATGCTGATGCACCTCTTAATCATTCACTTCTTCCTATTCATTTTTTCTGGAATGCTGAAGATATCTTGTGTTTCCATTCTCAATCCGTTCAAGATATTTCGAGATTGTTATCTCATTCAAGCCATTTAATTCAACCGGTGCAATATCTCTTTAAATCATTTCCAACGGTGTTTCTTTCGAGTGGGCCCTAACCCACAGGTCTTTTCCCAGGATCTTACCTGACTCTTCTAATTATCCCGGAGTTATTCTCAAATTCATTTCCAAGTTTGACGTAAGAATGAATTTTCATCAGTCACATGCCTTCTCCAAGGTCGTTTTCAAATTCTTTTCATCTTTGGCTCAACCTTTCCTCTTTTAATTCTCCCGGAGTATCTCAACAATTCATGGTGGTTCTCATCATCATTCTCAACATTTGAAGACCGAAGAAGGATTTCTCTTAAATCTTGGTCCATTCTCTTGAATATTCATGGTTCTAGCTTCATGCTATCTTCATAATTGTTTTGATTATGAAAATTCTTTTCACCCATCGGGAGCATTTCATGAGTTGTTTCCATTTCTTTCCTCCGAAGGCCATCATGTCATAATTCTTCATTCTCAGCGTGTAGTTATCATTCTCCAAGTCTTACCGGTGCATCGTTCAAATACCCTCTAATCAATTCATGATCTCTTCGTTCTCATGTATCTAAATCCCCTCAATTATCTTCATTCGTTTTCCAATTCTTCCCGGTGAATTGTGCATTTGCTACTTTCATTTTCAATTCTTACGGTGGTTCGTTCAAGATTTCTCTTCCTTCGTTATCATATAAAATTCGTTGTTTCCAAATCCCACCGGTGGTTCCATCAATACCTTCTGAAGTTTGCACTATATCTCTATCTGTAATCATTTTTCAATGAGAATAAGTAGTATGCCAAATCCATTGCTTGCCATCAAGTTAATTTGATAAAGGATAAGCATACAATAAATCTTATTCTTATTTCCTCAATGTGATTCAATTATTTTCTTCCGGAGATTGTTCATGATGAAGTAATTCACGGTTCTAGTGTTTCATCTTTTCCTTTTTTGGAGTTCCAAGTTTTCTCGGTTACACCGTCGCGAAGCACCATCTAAGTCATTGCAAGGCTTCACCTTGTGTTTTCAACTTCTTTTTCTTTTCATCATCCTTTTATTAATGGAGTTCTTCATGGAGGCTCTACATGGTGGTTTGTCAAGGATTCCTTTCATTCTCGATTTGTTCTTCAAGATTTCTCTTGAAGCTAAGATCCGCGAAGCTATACTCAAAATTAAATAGGGTGCTCAACACATGTTTTATTCTGAGGAGTTCGAGTATTCTTCATCTTGCATTCCAAAGTGCAATTCTTTCTACCTTATCTTTTGAGGTGGTGTTATGTCACTCTTGACAATTTCCTTCATGTTTGATGATTCATATGTTGTCAAGAATGAGGTATTTTAAATCCATCATTTTCTCTTCATTCAAGAGATCTTTTCGACCAATCAACTTCTTCATTGGAGTTATCCTGTGTCAGATTTCACCTAAAGCCTTTCCGTAAGGGTTGTTGCTATTTATGGTGTTTATCAATGATCCAAGTTATCTCTCTATCATCTTGGTGGAAGAAGTTTTTCATCTCTTCGGTGTTCTCAATCAAATCAATGGTTTCCATTTGTGGCCAGTTGTCACCTCATAATCTTGAGATATTTTCCATAAGCCCACTACAAGCTTATTCATTTCGTTGTTGATTTTCCAACAACTCCGTTCGATTCTTCTTTGCAAGGATGTTTTCCAAGTTCACTTGTGGCAAAAGTTGTCATTTTCTTCTCCGTCCCTTTATCCCAACGATCTAACTTCTATTCTTTCGTTACGGAGACATTGTGATGTTGTGCTCTTCACCCATCACCTCGTTTTGTGAGGATCGTGTTCTTTTCTTGCTTATCCATTTAATCGGAGTGTCGTATCACCTCTTTTCAAGTTCTTTTCATCTTATCAAGTCTTGTATCTCTTCTCAACCGGACTGTTGTCTGAAATGCTTCTTACCCATTGTGCCATTCTTTAAATAGTTCCGGAGGTAGTGTGTTGTTGATTTCATCAAGTATCATCCCATCTTCTCAAGCTCGTGTTCTTTTCCTTCCATGTTCAACTGGAGTGCTGCCCGAATTCTTCCTCTCCCATCTTCTTTTAACTGGAGGGGTTTCGAGTTCCTTCTTGTCCATTGTACTCGTCATTCATAGCTTTGCAACCTCCAAGGTTCAAATGGTGTTCCTTGTTTCTATTTCTACTGCAGAGCTCTCAATTGTGTTCAGCTCTGTTATGTTCTTTCTTTCAACTTTTCAACCCTCTCAAGGTTCGTGGTTTCACTCGTTCGTCAAAGAAGCAACTTTATTTTACCTCTTATCTTCCTCTTCCTTTTCTCTCCGGTGCCATCCTAGATCTCGGGACGAGATCCTCTCGTAGTGGTGGAGTGTTGTAACGCCCCGGATACAACTTTCCATACTCGTAACTCCAACTCTTGCCTTTTCCGGAGTTGTGATATGATATTCCCTTCGTGGTTGGGTTTTGTCTTTTGTTTTGCATTTTGTTCATGTCATGGATCTCATCTCATAGCATCATGCACATTGCATCTGCATGTTTTCATAAAACTTGCACCCGTTCATAGTTGTCGCGTCCCCCCCTTGCTTTCGTTGACCGTTCCGAGGCCAATCGAGTTTTCGCTTTCCTCTTGACCGTGACCACCTAACCTCTCTTGCCAGTGCATCGACCCCTCGCCCGCGTCCGAAACTGCTCCGAACCCGACCCGCTCTATCGTTACCGATGGATCTGGATCATCCCCAAACATCCCGAAAGTATCTTTGTTTCTTTGTTGGATTCTCCCTATCCTATTTTTCCGTCCGTCTAATTACGATCGGAGGGACGAGATAGCCCCTAGCCTAACCTACCCACTATATATACTAGTCTAAACCAAGACCAAATCCCTAATTTCTAGGGATCCTCCTAGCCGCCGCCACTCTCTCCCGCATCTCCATCGGGATCCTCCCAGATCCATCCCCACCACCAGCAGCCTTCGACTATCTCCCTCGTTTTCAGCTCCGAACCAACCCACAGCCGCGCCGCTCCTCCCGCTCGATTCCTCCCCGAGCACCTCATGCCCGACTTCCGCTGCTCCCCTGCGCATCCAGGAGCCTCTCTGCCTCCCCAAGCCACCTCACCTCCCTATCCCCGAGCACCTCGTCCCCGCCTCCGGCCACGCCGCCGACCGTCTCCGGCGAACCCAACAAATGAGTTGCCGCCCGTCTCCTCTTTCTCTCCCCTGTTTCCCTCTCCTTCCTTCTCTAATCTCTCTCCCTTCCTCGTTTGTTTTTCTTTTCTTCCAGGAAACGAAAGGGGCTCGCACTGCTGCCATGGCCGCCGGCGACTGGAGCCGCCGCGTGTGTCCTTCCTGTCCTTGTCGTCCCTGCCGCCGGACCGGGCCGGCTCCTCTCACCCCGACTACCCGTGCTCGCCTCCCGTCGCAGGGCCTCGTCTCGGCTTCGATCATACGAACGAAGCTGTCGCCGCCCGCTTCGTTAGTTTCAGGACGCGAGCGCTGCTTACCTTGACCGCGCCCTGAACCGCCTGAGCCGCCCTTCTCCCTCCGCCTTGCCCGCTCGCCGGAGCTCGTGCGTTGCTCTGCATCGTGCCGCCGTCGCGCCAAGTCTGCCTTCGTCCTCTGCTTCGCCCGCTCGAACCTCCTACTGCCTGCTTTGCTCGATCGAACAACACCACCGCTGGAGTTCCTCGTCGCCGGGAACCGCCTCCCCGACCCTCGGACTGCTCGGATCCGCCACGCCCGCTGGTCCCTTGCCCCTGCATCGCGAGTCTGCCCGCCTTCTGCTTCGCCACGACCTGCTGCTGCCTCTGCTCTTCAGTTACGAGCAGCAGCTCGCTTGCCTCGTCTCATGTTGACCGAGCCTCTGCCTCGACCGCTCGCCCCCTCTGCTTCGCATGCTAGCCCGTGTCCCCTTCGCCAGATCCGGCCTGCCCGGCCTCCTCCACCGACCGGCCCATGAGGCCCAATGTGAGCAGCCCCCTCCAGTCCCTCTCCTGTACACTATCGGCCCAGTCAGTTTCGGCCTGCATGTTTTTTCCATGTGCGAATTTGTCTAATTTTCCAGAGATGACAGATTTGCAGAAAAAACCCTCATGTTCATGCATTTAATTTCTCACAAACCATGCATCGGATTAAAATACTTTAAATATGGAAAATCCTTAGAATTTTGTCTAGTTTCATAATATGTTGCTGTCATCCATGCTTAAAATGTTTAACATGTTTTTGTGTTTAATTTGCATAATGCCATGTTAAAATGGTTTATTTCATAACTAAATAACCGTAGCTCCAATTTTAATAAACTTTATATGTATTTGGGGTGGAAAAATGCATAGATTATCTTGGTGCACCTTATTTTTCTGTTTAACAACATTATAATTGTGTTTAGGGCAGAACAGTAGCTACTTCAAAATATGGACATGAGGATTTTTCCAGAATTGTTGTTCGTTGTTCCGGCCTCATTTGGACTTGCCTATATAGGTAGTTTTATTATGCTTCACCTCTTGCCATGTTTAACAACATTTATTATTGTTTGGTAGCTTAAACGAGATTAAACTAAATAACTCGTATGTGGTGTTTTGTCAATATGCAACTCGTTGCATATTGAGCTCCACTTAACTTGTAGTATTGTTTGTTGCACTTTGCCATGCCTCATTAAACCGAACATGCATCATGCTTGTTTGTGCATCATGTCATGTTTATGCTTGTGTGTTTACCATGTTGTTTGTTTCTTTCCGGTGTTGCTTCTTAGTTCCGGTAATGTTGCGATTACGAGGATTCGTTCGACTACTCCCGTTCATCTTCTTCATGGACCCGTTCTTCTTCCTAGCGAGATTTCAGGCAAGATGACCGCTACCCTGGATCTCACTACTATCATTGCTATGCTAGTTGCTTCGTTCTATCACTATGCTGCGCTTCCTATCACTTGTTTTTCAAGCCTTCCCAAATTGCCATGTCAGCCTCTAACCTTTTTCACCCTTCCTAGCGAACCGTTGCTTGGCTATGTTACTGCTTTGCTCAACCCTTCTTATAGCGTTGTTAGTTGTAGGTGAAGTTGAAGATTGCTCCATGGTGGGCAGGATTATGTTGGGATATCACAATATCTCTTATTTAATTAATGCATCTATATACTTGGTAAAGGGTGGAAGGCTCGGCCTTATGCCTGGTGTTTTGTTCCACTCTTGCCGCCCTAGTTTCCGTCATACCGGTGTTATGTTCCCGGATTTTGCGTTCCTTACGCGGTTGGGTGATTTATGGGACCCCCTTGACAGTTCGCTTTGAATAAAACTCCTCCAGCAAGGCCCAACCTTGGTTTTACCATTTGCCTCACCTAGCCCTTTTTCCCTTGGGTTTCCGGAGCCCGAGGGTCATCTTTATTTACCCCCCAGGCCAGTGCTCCTCCGAGTGTTGGTCCAAACTAGAGCACCGTGCGGGACCATTCCTAGGCAACTTGGATTACGTCGGTTCCTGTATGCTTCGCTTATCCGGTGTGCCCTGAGAACGAGATATGTGCAGCTCCTATCGGGATTTGTCGGCACAGCGGGTGGTCTTGCTGGTCTTGTTTTACCATTGTCGAAATGTCTTGTAAACCGGGATTCCGAGACTGATCGGGTCTTCCTGGGAGAAGGTATATCCTTTGTTGATCGCGAGAGCTTATCATGGGCTAAGTTGGGACACCCCTGCAGGGTATAAACTTTCGAAAGCCGTGCCCGTGGTTATGTGGCAGATGGGAATTTGTTAATGTCCGGTTGTAGATAACTTGACACCTGATTCGAATTAAAATGCATCAACCGCGTGTGTAGCCGTGATGGTCTCTTCTCGGTGGAGTCCGGGAAGTGAACACGGTTTCTGGGTTATGTTTGACGTAAGTAGGAGTTCAGGATCACCTCTTGATCATTGCTAGCTTCACGACCGTTCCACTTGCTCTCTTCTCGCTCTTATTTGTGTATGTTAGCCACCATATATGCTTAGTCGCTGCTGCAACCTCACCACTTTACCCCTTCCTTTCCCATTAAGCTTTGCTAGTCTTGATACCCATGGTAATGGGGTTACTGAGTCCTCGTGGCTCACAGATTACTACAACAACAGTTGCAGGTACAGGTTACGCGGTGATCACGACGCGAGAGCGATGTTTGCTTGTTTTGGAGTTCTTCTTCTGCTGCTTCTTTGATCAGGGGATAGGTTCCAGGTCGGCAGCCTGGGATAGCAGGGTGGATGTCGTTTGAGTTTCTATTTGTGTTTCATTCGTAGTTGGATGGCGCTCTGATGTAAGATGATGTTGTATTCGTGTGGCATTGTATGCCTTATGTATGTATCTCCATCTATTATGTAATGTTGATGTAATGATATCCACCTTACAAAAGCATTTCAATATGCGGTTCTATCCTTGGTGGGACCTTCGAGTCTCTTTAGGATAGTATCGCATATTGGGCGTGACAGGGTCGAAGTGTGGATCAGTGCCCCCGACATGTGTACCTACAAGAAGCAAGTAAATGTTAGAAGTCAAGCTGCAATTGCACAAATGATGTAAAATACTGTAAGCATGGGATGCAGCTAACCTCGACGGCAAACAATAGCATCATTCGTTATGGCCCTGCGTAAGTACATGGATAGGCATGTTAAGTACAACAGGGTTAGCATCCACAAAAATAGCAAATGGGTAGCATCTCTAGTATATCGACATTGCGGAGAGTAGCATGGTAGCAAGGTTTGTTGCTGGTATTGGTGAAATTGAACTGAACAGTTAATACTTGAACATCACGTAGTGTGCAGTACTGAAATAAACAAGGCACGAACATGCTTAATACATCAACCGTACAAAACATAGCCATTGCAAGTGGTATTGGTAAGATTCAGCTGGTCAAATCATACTTGTTAAGTCCTGGGGGGTAGTTGTCGGGGCACTTCTTCTGGGCCAGAGCCTACACCATGTCCGCAGTGGCGGAGGCAAGGTGTTCCTCCGGGTCAACACGCATAGCAGCCATCGCGCCATGGACCGCCATCAGCTCCTCGATCTCCATGTGATATGTGGTTGGGCTTGCACGGCGATGCTCTGGAGGTAGGGACAGTGGGGATTTGGAGGCATGAGGATGTTTCGCATGCGCCATTTAAGCAATCAGGTCGGGGCCGTGATAGAGATTGGTGGGTTACCTGACTGGATCTGAGCAGAGCGTAGATGTGGTTGAAGCTGTGGTTGGGACAGCGGCGGTTTGAGCTGTCGGTAAGGGGAGGCCGGGGGGGAGGGGGGAAGTGGGGGGAGATACTAAGGAAATTTGATGGGTGGGGATGTGGTTGGAGGAATAAATTCTGAAATCACGTGCCTAATGAAAATTTCGATTCAAAACTTGAAACTTGGGCGGGGGAAACACACAACGGAGACGAAGCGCGTAAAATACTCGTGTGCGAGAAAACAAAAAATTGGCAGTTCCCGTCTCCAAAAAACTGTACACGTGTAGTCGACTTTTTTCGGCCAATGGTACACCTGGTTTATTAGGAACCATCGCACAGGTAACAGACTTATGGATCATTAACGCAAAAAAAACGCACACGGGTACGGCATAGAAACCATGTGTTTTGCGATCTTCTAATGATTAACGCAAAAAAGCGCACACGGTCACACGTGCTAATCAACGCTCAAAGCCCTCAAAGGATGCTCTTATCGACATTGTATGTTAATACTACAAACTTAAAGTACAACTGGTAATTTGCCCTAATACTACAAACTTAAACTACTTCTCACATGCTGCCATCGGGGCATGCTCGCCAGATGTCGGTGTTCTCCTTCCAGGCCTTATAGGCGGCAGCCAATCGTGCTTCGATCTCCGCCAAGCTCTCCTCACCACGGCGTGCGGCCTCTTCTTTCTTGTGGTGGCGGGACTCTCTTTTCTTGACTGCTTTCTGCCTTTTCCGATCCTCCTATGCGGCTTTGGCCACCTCTAGATCCACCGCCCATTTGGCCATGGCAGCTTCAAAGTCCGCCACGTAACTGTGTATCCGCCTGCGACGATGAACTCGGCGCGGTGAGATGCCATCGCTTCCTTACCATGTGTGCGGTCGCGGCGCGGTGGGATGCCATCGCTTCCTTACCAGTTACTGTGCGCTGTAGTGCCATGAATGACGCTTGGAGAGAGCTCTGGGACGTAGGGGCCGGGCAGCCGTATAGTGCAGTGGTTTTTAAGGTCTCAACGACAAACGACAAAGGAAATTTGGCTTCCCTTACAATTTTGCTCGTTCATTATCGCACACGGTTCATCTCGGTCGCTTCCAGAAACAGTGTGCACTGAGGCTATTGTGTGTTGCGTTATGATTTGCAGGAACCCCAGCCACGCGGATCGTGCGTGTGCACCATAGGATGCGCCGTGATCGAACGGCAATCCACGTCCCTCACATCACATCCGTGCAGTTGTAGCTGGATTGGATCTATATGCGCCAAATGCCTAGAAAATGCACATAATCCCTTAAATATGGTAAATGAGCCCGGAAAAATGCCAAAATTTGAACATGGTGATTTGCAGGGTGTATGTTCTTCGTAGAAAAAAACTCCAGGGTAAAAACAAAGAAAAATTGGATTCCCCTTCAATTTTGGTGATTTCCCTCTCGAAAGCATGGAACTTCCCCGACGATGGTTTGATTTATGAAGGGTGTGCATGACGACATAAGCCAAACCTTCTCAAATTTTCACTAGGGCATGGTGAGGTCATACCATGGCACCTTGCCAGGTGTCATGTTTTTCAATCATTTATTTCTTTTTTCTATAGTTAAAACGCCAAAAAACAAACGTTTGTGGTTGACTATTGCCACACATTTCATCGGAATATCTGTCCATTCCTTGTAAAAGGCATGAGAATTTACTAAATGGCACGAGCATCATTTTCCAAACCGTTCTTGTGCACCCTTTCATGCACCGATTGTTTAAACTTGAATTATGTGCATTAATGCCTAGAAAATGCACATAATCCCCTAAATATGGTAAATGAACCTGGAAAAGTGTCAAATTTGAACGTGGTGATTTGCAGCGTGTATGTGTTGGGAAACGTAGTAATTTCTGCACACGCAAGATCATGGTGATGCATAGAAACGAGAGGGGAGAGTGTTGTCCACGTACCCTCGTAGACCAAAAGCGGAAGCGTTAGCACAATGCGGTTGATGTAGTCGTACGTCTTCACGATCCGACCGATAAAGTACCGAATGCACGGCACCTCCGAGTTCAGCACACGTTCAGCTCGATGACATCCCTTGAACTCCGATCCAGCCGAGCTTTGAGGGAGAGTTCCGTCAGCATGACGGCGTGGTGATGATGATGATGTTCTACCGACGCAGGGCTTCGCCTAAGCACCGCTACGATATCATCGAGGTGGACTATGGTGGAGGGGGGCACCGCACACGGCTAAGAGATCTCAAGGATCAATTGTTGTGTCTATGGGGTGCCCCCCTCCTCCGTATATAAAGGAGTGGAGGAGGGGGTCGGCCAAGAGGAGGAGGCGCGCCCAAGAGGGGGAGTCCTACTCCCACCGGGAGTAGGACTCCTCCTTTTTCCTATTTGGAGAAGGAGAGGGAAGGAAGAGGAAGGAGGGAGGAAGGAAAGGGGGGCGGGCCCCCTCCCAATTCGGATTGGGCTTGGGGGGCGCCCCCTCCCTTGCTCCTTTCCCCTCCTTTCCACTAAAGCCATTAAGGCCCATATACCTCCCGGGGGGTTCCGATAACCTCCCGGAGCTCCAGTATGGTCCCAATCTCACCCAGAACTATTCCGATATCCAAATATAGTCGTCCAATATATCGATCTTTATGTCTCGACCATTTCGAGACTCCTCGTCATGTCCATGATCACATCCGGGACTCTGAACTACCTTCGGTACATCAAAACACATAAACTCATAATATAACCGTCATCTAACATTAAGCGTGCGGACCCTACGGGTTCGAGAACTATGTAGACATGACAGAGACACGTCTCCGGTCAATAACCAATAGCGGAACCTGGATGCTCATATTGGCTCCCACATATTCTACGAAGATCTTTATCGGTTAGACCGCATAACAACATACTTTGTTCCCTTTGTCATCGGTATGTTACTTGCCCGAGATTCGATCGTCGGTATCTCAATACCTAGTTCAATCTCGTTACCGGCAAGTCTCTTTACTCGTTACGTAATGCATCATCCTGTAACTAACTCATTAGGTACATTGCTTGCAAGGCTTATAGTGATGTGCATTACCGAGAGGGCCCAGAGATACCTCTCCGACAATCGGAGTGACAAATCCTAATTTCGAAATACGTCAACTCAACAAGTACCTTCGGAGACACCTGTAGAGCACCTTTATAATCACCCAGTTACATTGTGACGTTTGGTAGCACACAAAGTGTTCCTCCGGTAAGCGGGAGTTACATAATCTCATAGTCATAGGAACATGTATAAGTCATGAAGAAAGCAATAGCAACATACTAAACGATCAAGTGCTAAGCTAACGGAATGGGTTAAGTCAATCACATCATTCTCCTAATGATGTGATCCCATTAATCAAATGACAACTCATGTCTATGGTTAGGAAACTTAACCATCTTTGATTCACGAGCTAGTGAAGTAGAGGCATACTAGTGACACTATGTTTGTCTATGTATTCACACATGTATTATGTTTCGGGGTAATACAATTCTAGCATGAATAATAAACATTTATCATGATATGAGGAAATAAATAATAACTTTATTATTGCCTCTAGGGCATATTTCCTTCAGTCTCCCACTTGCACTAGAGTCAATAATCTAGATTACACAGTAATGATTCTAACACCCATGGAGCCTTGGTGCTGATCATGTTTTGCTCGTGGAAGAGGCTTAGTCAACGGGTCTGCAACATTCAGATCCGTATGTATCTTGCAAATCTCTATGTCTCCCACCTGGACTTGGTCCCGGATGGAATTGAAGCATCTCTTGATGTGCTTGGTTCTCTTGTGAAATCTGGATTCCTTTGCCAAGGCAATTGCACCAGTATTGTCACAAAAGATTTTCATTGGACCCGATGCACTAGGTATGACACCTAGATCGGATATGAACTCCTTCATCCAGACTCCTTCATTTGCTGCTTCCGAAGCAGCTATGTACTCCGCTTCACATGTAGATCCCGCCACGACGCTTTGTTTAGAACTGCACCAACTGACAGCTCCACCGTTCAATATAAACACGTATCCGGTTTGCGATTTAGAATCGTCCGGATAAGAGTCAAATCTTGCATCGACGTAACCATTTACGACTAGCTCTTTGTCACCTCCATAAATGAGAAACATATCCTTAGTCCTTTTCAGGTATTTCAGGATGTTCTTGACCGTAATCCAGTGATCCACTCCTAGATTACTTTGGTACCTCCCTGCTAAACTAATAGCAAGGCACACATCAGGTCTGGTACACAGCATTGCATACATGATAGAGCCTATGGCTAAAGCATAGGGAACTTCTTTAATTTTCTCTCCATCTTCTGCAGTGGTCGGGCATTGAGTCTGACTCAATTTCACACCTTGTATTACAGGCAAGAACCCTTTCTTTGCTTGATCCATTTTGAACCTTTTCAAAACTTTATCAAGGTATGTACTTTGTGAAAGTCCAATTAAGCGTCTTGATCTATCTCTATAGATCTTGATGCCCAATATATAAGCAGCTTCACCGAGGTCTTCCATTGAAAAACTTTTATTCAAGTATCCTTTTATGCTATCCAGAAATTCTATATCATTTCCAATCAATAATATGTCATCCACATATAATATTAGAAATGCTACAGAGCTCCCACTCACTTTCTTGTAAATACAGGCTTCTCCAAAAGTGTGTATAAAACCATATGCTTTGATCACACTATCAAAGCGTTTTTTCCAACTCCGAGAGGCTTGCACCAGTCCATAAATGGATCGCTGGAGCTTGCACACTTTGTTAGCATCCTTTGGATCGACAAAACCTTCTGGTTGCATCATATACAACTCTTCTTCCAGAAATCTATTCAGGAATGAAGTTTTGACATCCATTTGCCAAATTTCATAATCATAAAATGCGGCAATTGCTAACATGATTCGGACAAACTTAAGCATCGCTACGGGTGAGAAAGTCTCATCGTAGTCAACCCCTTGAACTTGTTGAAAACCTTTCGCAACAAGTCGAGCTTTGTAGACAGTAACGTTACCATCAGCGTCAGCTTCTTCTTGAAGATCCATTTATTCTTGATGGCTTGCCGATCATCGGGCAAGTCAACCAAAGTCCATACTTTGTTCTCATACAAGGATCCCATCTCAGATTTCATGGCCTCAAGCCATTTTGCAGAATCTGGGCTCATCATCGCTTCCTCATAGTTCGTAGGTTCTCCATGGTCAAGTAACATGACCTCCAGAATAGGATTACCATACAACTCTGGTGCGGATCTTACTCTGGTTGACCTACGAGGTTCGGTAGTAACTTGATCTGAAGTTTCATGATCAATATCATTAACTTCCTCACTAATTGGTGTAGTCGTCACAGGAACCGGGTTGGTGAACTATTTTCCAATAAGGGAGCAGGTACAGTTACCTCATCAAGTTCTACTTTCCTCCCACTCACTTCTTTCGAGAGAAACTCCTTCTCTAGGAAGGGTCCATTTTTGGCAACAAATGTCTTGCCTTCGGATCTGTGATAGAAGGTGTACCCAACAGTTTCCTTTGGGTATCCTATGAAGACACATTTCTCCGATTTGGGTTAGAGCTTATCAGGTTGAAGCTTTTTCACATAAGCATCGCAGCCCCAAACTTTAAGAAACGACAACTTTGGTTTCTTGCCAAACCACAGTTCATAAGGTGTCGTCTCAACGGATTTGATGGTGCCCTATTTAATGTGAATGCAGCCGTCTCTAAAGCATAACCCCAAAATGATAGCGGTAAATCAGTAAGAGACATCATAGATCACACCATATCTAGTAAAGTATGATTACGATGTTTGGACACACCATTACGCTGTGGTGTTCCGGGTGGCGTGAGTTGCGAAACTATTCCGCATTGTTTCAAATGTAGACCAAACTCGTAACTCAAATATTCTCCTCCACGATCAGATCGTAGAAACTTTATTTTCTTGTTACGATGATTTTCAACTTCACTCTAAAATTCTTTGAACTTTTCAAATGTTTCAGACTTATGTTTCATTAAGTAGATATACCCATATCTGCTCAAATCATCTGTGAAAGTGAGAAAATAACGATACCCGCCGCGAGCCTCAACATTCATTGGACCACATACATCAGTATGTATGATCTCCAACAAATCAGTTGCTCGCTCCATAGTTCCGGAGAACGGCGTTTTAGTCATCTTGCCCATGAGGCATGGTTCGCAAGTACCAAGTGATTCATAATCAAGTGATTCCAAAAGTCCATCAATATGGAGTTTCTTCATGTGCTTTACACCAATATGACCCAAACGGCAGTGCCACAAATAAGTTGCACTATCATTATCAACTCTGCATCTTTTGGCTTCAACATTATGAATATGTGTATCACTACTATCGAGATTCATCAAAAATAGACCACTCTTTAAGGGTGCATGACCATAAAAGATATTACTCATATAAATAGAACAACCATTATTCTCATATTTAAATGAATAACCGTCTCGCATCAAACAAGATCCAGATATAATGTTCATGCTCAACGCTGGCACCAAATAACAATTATTTAGGTCAAAAACTAATCCCGAAGGTAGATGTAGAGGTAGTGTGCCGACGGCGATCACATCGACTTTGGTACCATTTCCCACGCGCATCATCACCTCGTCCTTAGGCAGTGTCCGCTTAATCCGTAGTCCCTGTATCAAGTTGCAAATATTAGCAACAGAACCAGTATCAAATACCCAGGTGCTACTACGAGCTCTGGTAAGGTACACATCAATAACATGTATATCACATATACCTTTGTTCACCTTGCCATCCTTCTTATCCGCCAAATACTTGGGGCAGTTCCGCTTCCAGTGTCCAGTCTGCTTGCAGTAGAAGCACTCAGTCTCAGGCTTAGGTCCAGACTTGGGTTTCTTCTCTTGAGCAGCAACTTGTTTGCCGTTCTTCTTGAAGTTCCCCTTCTTCTTCCCTTTGCCCTTTTTCTTGAAACTGGTGGTCTTATTGACCATCAACACTTGATGCTCCTTCTTGATTTCTACCTCCGCAGCCTTTAGCATTGTGAAGAGCTCGGGAATTGTCTTGTTCATCCCTTGCATATTATAGTTCATCACGAAGCTCATGTAGTTTGGTGGCAGTGATTGAAGAATTCTGTCAATGACACTATCATCCGGAAGATTAACTCCCAGTTGAATCAAGTGATTGCAATACCCAGACATTTTGAGTATAGGTTCACTGACAGAACCATTCTCCTCCATCTTGCAGCTGTAGAACTTATTGGAGACTTCATATCTCTCAATCCGGGCATTTTCTTGAAATATTAACTTCAACTCCTGGAACATCTCATATGCTCCATGACGTTCAAAACATCGTTGAAGTCCCGGTTCTAAGCCGTAAAGCATGGCACACTGAACTATTGAGTAGTCATCAGCTTTGCTCTGCCAGACGTTCTTAACATCGTCAGTTACATCGGCAGTAGGCCTAGCACCCAGTGGTGCTTCCAAGACATAATTCTTTTGTGCAGCAATGAGGATAATCCTCAAGTTACAGACCCAGTCCGTGTAATTGCTACCATCATCTTTCAACTTTGCTTTCTCAAGGAATGCATTAAAATTTAACGGAACAATAGCACGGGCCATCTATCTACAACAAACATAGACAAGCAAAATACTATCAGGTACTAAGTTCATGATAAATTTAAGTTCAATTAATCATATTACTTAAGAACCCCCACTTAGATAGACATCCCTCTAATCATCTAAGTGATCACATGATCCAAATCAACTAAACCATAACCGATCATCACGTGAAATGGAGTAGTTTTCAATGGTGAACATCACTATGTTGATCATATCTACTATATGGTTCACGCTCGACCTTTTGGTCTCAGTGTTCCGAGGCCATATCTGCATATGCTAGGCTTGTCAAGTTTAACCTAAGTATTCTGCATGTGCAAAACTGGCTTGCACTCATTGTAGATGGACGTAGAGCTTATCACACCCGATCATCACGTGGTGTCTGGGCACGACGAACTTTGGCAATGGTGCATACTCAGGGATAACACTTTTATCTTGAAATTTAGTGAGAGATCATATTATAATGCTGCCGTCAATCAAAGCAAGATAAGATGCATAAAAGATAAACATCACATGCAATCAATATAAGTGATATGATATGGCGATCATCATCTTGTGCTTGTGATCTCCATCTCCGAACCACCGTCATAATCACCATCGTCACCGACGCGACACCTTGATCTCCATCGTAGCATCGTTGTCGTCTCGCCAACTATTGCTTCTACGACAATCGCTACCACTTAGTGATAAAGTAAAGCAATTATAGGGCAATTGCATTGCATACAATAAAGCGACAACCATATGGCTCCTGCCAGCTGCCGATAACTCGGTTACAAAACATGATCATCTCATACAATAAAATATAGCATCACGTCTTGACCATATCACATCACAACATGCCCTGCAAAAACAAGTTAGACATCATCTACTTTGTTGTTGCAAGTTTTACGTGGCTGCTATGGGCTTAGCAAGAACCGTTCTTACCTACGCCTCAAAACCACAATGATAGTTCGTCAAGTTAATGTTGTTTTAACCTTCTCAAGGACCAGGCGTAGCCACACTCGGTTCAACTAAAGTTGGAGAAACAGAAACCCGTCAGCCACCTGTGTGCAAAGCACGTCGGTAGAACCAGTCTCGCGTAAGCATACACGTAATGTCGGTCCGGGCCGCTTCATCCAACAATACCGCAGAACCAAAGTATGACATGCTGGTAAGCAGTATGACTTGTATCGCCCACAACTCACTTGTGTTCTACTCGTGCATATAACATCTACGCATAAAACCTGGCTCTGATACCACTATTGGGAAACGTAGTGATTTCAAAATTTTCCTACGCACACGCAAGATCATGGTGATGCATATCAACGAGAGGGGAGAGTGTTGTCCACGTACCCTCGTAGACCGAAAGCGGAAGCGTTAGCACAACGCGGTTGATGTAGTCGTACGTCGTCACGATCCGACCGATCAAGTACCGAACGCACGGCACCTTCGAGTTCAGCACACGTTCAGCTCGTTGACGTCCCTCAAACTCCGATCCAGCCGAGCTTTGAGGGAGAGTTCTGTCAGCACGATAGTGTGGTGACGATGATGATGTTCTACCTACGCAGGGCTTCGCCTAAGCACCGCTACGATATTATCAAGGTGGACTATGGTGGAGGGGGACACCGCACACGGCTAAGAGATCTCAAGGATCAATTGTTGTGTCTATGGGGTGCCCCCTCCTCCATATATAAAGGAGTAGAGGAGGGGCCGGCCAAGAGGAGGAGGCGCGCCCAAGGGGGGGAGTTCTACTCCCGCCGGGAGTAGGAATCCTCCTTTTTCCTATTTGGAGAAGGAGAGGGAAGGAAGAGGAAGGAGGGAGGAAGGAAAGGGGGGGCGGCCCCACTCACAATTCGGATTGGGCTTGGGGGGCGTGCCCCCTCCCTTTCTCCTTTCCCCTCCTTTCCACTAAAGCCCATTAAGCCCCATATACCTCCTGGGGGGTTCCGATAACCTCCCGGAGCTCCAGTATGGTCCCAATCTCACCCGGAATTATTCCGGTGTCCAAATATAGTCGTCCAATATATCGATCTTTATGTCTCGACCATTTCGAGACTCCTCGTCATGTCCATGATCACATCCGGGACTCCGAACTACCTTTAGTACATCAAAACACATAAACTCATAATATAACCATCATCTAACTTTAAGCGTGCGGACCCTACGGGTTCGAGAACTATGTAGACATGACCAAGACACGTCTCCGGTCAATAACCAATAGCGGAACCTGGATGCTCTTATTGGCTCCCACATATTCTACGAAGATCTTTATTGGTCAAACTGCATAACAACATACTTTGTTCCCTTTGTCATCGGTATGTTACTTGCCCGAGATTCGATCATCGGTACCTCAATACCTAGTTAAATCTTGTTACCAGCAAGTCTCTTTACTCGTTACGTAATGCATCATCCCGTAACTAACTCATTAGGTACATTGCTTGCAAGGCTTATAGTGATGTGCATTACCAAGAGGGCCCAGAGATACCTCTCCGACAATCGGAGTGACAAATCCTAATCTCGAAATACGTCAACTCAACAAGTACCTTCGGAGACACCTGTATACCACCTTTATAATCACCCAGTTACGTTGTGACGTTTGGTAGCACACAAAGTGTTCCTCTGGTAAGCGAGAGTTACATAATCTCATAGTCATAGGAACATGTATAAGTCATGAAGAAAGCAATAGCAACATACTAAACGGTCAAGTGCTAAGCTAACGGAATGGGTCAAGTCAATCACATCATTCTCCTAATGATGTGATCCCATTAATCAAATGACAACTCATGTCTATGGTTAGGAAACTTAACCATCTTTAATTCACGAGCTAGTCAAGTAGAGGCATACTAGTGACACTATGTTTGTCTATGTATTCACACATGTATTATGTTTCCAGGTAATACAATTCTAGCATGAATAATAAACATTTATCATGATAAGAGGAAATAAATAGTAACTTTATTATTGCCTCTAGGGCATATTTCCTACAGTATGTTCATCGTAGAAAAAAAACTCATGCACAAAGGACAAAGGAAATTTGGATCCCCCTTCAATCTTGGTGATTTCCCTCTCGAAACCATGAAACTTCCTCGGTGATGGTTCGATTTATGAAAGGTGTGCATGACGACATAAGGATAACATTCTCAAATTTTTACCAAGGCATGGTGAGGCCATACCATGGCACCACACTAGGCGTCATGTTTTTCAAGCATTTATTTCATTTTTTGTATAGTTGTTAACCCAGTAAACGACGCGTTTATGGTTGACTATTGCCACACATTTCCTCAAAATATCTATCCGTTCCTTGTAAAAGGCATGAAATTTACTAAATGGCATGCAGATGGTTTTTCAGACCATTCTTGTACACCTTTTAATGCACCGATTGTTCGAATTTGAATTATGTGCATTAATTCCTAGAGAATGCAAATAATCCCCTCAATATGGTAAATGAACACGGAAAAGTGTCAAATTTGATCATGGTGATTTGCAGGGTGTATGTTCATCATAGAAAGAAACTCATGGATAAAGGACAAAGGAAATTTGGATCCCCCTTCAATCTTGGTGATTTCCCCCTCGAAACCATGGAACTTCCTCGGTGATGGTTTGATTTATGAAAGGCGTGCATGAGGACATAAGGAAAACATTCTCAAATTTTTTTACCAGGGCACGGTGAGGCCATACCATGGCACCACGCAAGGCGTCATGTTTTCCAAGCATATATTTCATTTTTGTATAGTTGTTAACCCAATAAACAACGTTTTTATGGTTGACTATTTCCACACATTTCCTTGAAATATCTGCCCATTCCTTGTAAAAGGCATGAGAATGTACTATATAGAACGAGGGTGGTTTTCCACACTGTTCTTATGCACCTTTTCATGCACCGATTGTTCGAATTTGAATTATGTGCATTAATGACTAGAAAATGCAAATAATCCCCTAATATGGTAAATGAGCCCAGAAAAATTTCAAATTTGAACACGTTGCATCTAAGGCAGTATGTTGATCGTTGGAAAAAACTGAATGACAAACTAGGACAGAAATCTGGATTCCCCTTCAATCTTGGTGATTTCCCTCTCGAAAGCATGGAACTTCCATGGTGATGGTTCGATTTGTGAAGGGCGTGCATGACTACATTAATCAACCCTTCTCAGCTTTTAACCATGGCATGGTGAGGCCATACCATGATGGCACCATGCCAGGCATCATGTTTTTCAAGCACGTATTTCATTTTTCTATAGTTGCTAACCCAGTAAATGACGTGTTTTGGTTGACTATTGCCATGCATTCCCTTGAAATCTCTGCTTGTTCCCTGTAAAAGGATTGAGAATTTACTAAATACCATGAGTATGGTTTTTCCAGACCGTTCGTGTGCACCTTTTCATGCACCGATTGTTTGAATTTGAATTATGTGGATTAATGCCTAGAAAATGAACATAATCCCCTAATATGGTAAATGAGCCTGGAGAAATGCCAAATTTGAGCACGTTGCATTCGAGGGGATATGTTAATTGTAGAAAAAACTGAATGACAAGTTCTCGCTTGTCATGGCAATGCATCCATATAGAAAAATTGGAGACACTGTTCTACTCATGCTCTATCAAGGCACGGGAGGGCTCTTCCTTTTCATTGACGAGATGTCGAGTCGCCGTGATCAAGCTACTTCCAGTGGATAGTTGTGGTTGTTGGCCCTCGGCCTCTTAAAATGTGATAGCTGTTACTATGTTAAGTATGTAGATATGGACCATATGGTTGTTGGCCGTTAGCCTCTTAAAATGTGATAGTTGTTACTATGCTAAGTATCTAGATATGGACCATATGGTTGTCAAAACCGTGTTACGAAGATCCTCCTTTTGTCAAATAGTGTAACCGCTATATATATGTTACTCAATTGATGTTAGCCAAGTTCTTAAATTTGCATGGAAAGTATTAGTATCGTACATAGTTCTTTGAGTTTAAGCATGTGCCCGATATCCAGAAGGCATTTGCATATTAAGTGTCCATATTGAAAATTCACACACATGTTAACATAAGGAAATGTATGTGTGACTTACTAATCATCGGACACAAGTACTAACAGACGCATCGTGTGCAATACTCCTAGCCACCGCAAGCAACTAGTTTACATTTTTCAAAGTTTTTTGTACGAATAGAATCGCACATGAACTTACTATAGTAACCGTTTGTGTTATAATTTATGTTTGCTGCGTATCACACACATCTGGTTTACACGATGTTCTTTTGGCTGATGGCAAATACCGCATATCACACACATCTTGTTAAGATGAACCGTTTCCGTTCTCTTACCTAATCGAAAATAGTTTGTCCGAGTGAACTGTATGCTGTATATCACACACACCTTGATCTGGCTAACCATTTCTGTTGCATTCCTAATAGCACACAGTTCATCGGAGCGAACTGTATGCTGTATATCACACGCACATTGATATGGCTGCCCATTTCTGTTGTTCTATCTCTTCGCAAACAGTTCTAATGGATTAACCTTGTGTCCAACATTGCGAAGATATAGATCTTGAAGACAAATCAATGTTGAAGACAATCCAAATATGAAGATAATGCAATCATGACGCCAAATGAAAATCTTCAAGAAAGTGTGGTGGTGGCGTTACCCACCGTATAGGAAATATTAGACCCAGACACGGCGCACAATTATCATGGCGCTCTGAAGTCAAATTCCACATTAATGTATTCACACTCAGAGGGTAAGTCTTTATTGATTGAAGAAATACGTTACTTTTTGTGTTGCACATCTAAGTCATCAACATGCATAAGCGTTAGGATGTGTGTCCATTTACTGGACATTCGAGGATTCTAAGATATTTAGCTCACACCGCGACTTGTAAAACCTTTTCTCATCCAAGGGCTTTGTGAAGATATCTGTCAGTTGCTCTTCAGTGTTGACGTGAATGATATCAATATCTTCCTTGATGACATGATCTCTGAGAAAGTGATCACGAATCTCAATGTGCTTTGTCTTGGAGTGCTGAACTGGATTCTTGGCAATCTTGGTGGCGCTTTCATTGTCGCAGAAGGGTGGCACATTCTTCAAGTTGATGCCATAGTCCTTGGGAGTTTGCTTCATCCAGAGAAGATGAGCACATCATGATCCAGCAGCAATGTATTAAGATTCAGCAGTGGAGAGAGATACACAGTTCTGCTTCTTTAAAAACCAACAGACAAGAGATCCTCCAAGAAAGTGACATGTGCCTGGTGTAGACTTGCGATCAACTTTGCCACCAGCATAATCAGCATCTGAGTATCCAACTAGATCAAACGATGAGCCCTTTGGATACTATAATCCTAGCGTTGGGGTGTGAGCCAAATATCAAAGAATTGCTTCACTGCGAGGTGATGCGATTCCTTTGGTGCCACTTGGAATCGAGCACACATGCAAACGCTAAGCATAATATATGGCCTAGATGCACATAAGTATAATAAAGAACCAATCATGGAGTGGTATACCTTTTGATCGAACTCTTTACCATTGTTGTCAGGGCCAAGATGGCTTTTGGTTGGCATTGGCGTCGTGTACCCTTTGCAGTCTTGCATTCCAAACTTCTTCAGGCAGTCTTTAAGATATTTTTCTTGCGATATGAAGATGCAATTTCGCTGTTGACGGATTTGAAGACCAAGGAAGAACTTCAGCTCTCCCATCATGGACATCTGGTATTGCTCTTGCATCATGTATCCAAACTCATCACTGTGTCTCTTATCAATGCAGCCGAATATAATGCCATCCACATATATTTGGCACACAAACAGTTCACCATCATATGTCTTCGTGAAGAGAATGGGATCTAGAGAACCAGGTTTGAAGCCTTTGCTCTTCAGGAATTCTTTGAATGTGTCATACCAAGCACGAGGTGCTTGTTTGAGGCCATACAGTGCCTTGTTCAGCCAGTATACCATATCAGGATGATTTGGATCTTCAAAGCCAGGCGGTTGAGCAACATACACTTCTTCTTATTTTGACATTGAGGAAGGCACTCTTCACATCCATTTGGTATAGAAGAATGTTGTGGTGGTTGGCATAGGCTAGCAGTATGAGAATGGCTTCAAGCCTAGCCACGGGAGCAAAGGTTTCATCAAAATCAGTTCCTTCCACTTGTGTGCAACCTTGAGCAACGAGGCGAGCTTTGTTTCTGACAACTTGTCCAAGTTCATATTGCTTGTTGCGATAGATCCATTTGGTGCCAGTGATATTGTGCTTGCGAGGATCAGGACGTTTGACAAGCTCCCAAACATTATTTATCTCAAACTGTTGAAGCTCTTCTTGCATAGCTTCAATCCATCAGGTTCCATGAAGGCTTCTTCGACTTTCTTGGGTTCAGATATAGAGACAAAGGCAAAGTGACCGCAGAAGTTTGCTAGTTGCGTAGCTCTTGATCGAGTAAGAGGACTTGGTGCATTGATGCTATCAATAATCTTATCAATTTGGACTTCATTTGCAACCCGAGGATGAACTAGATGAAGATTTTGTTCAGACTAACTATTGTATTCATCTTCAGGATTGGCTTCAGACTGAGCATTGTATTCGTGTTGATTAGGTGCAGAAATGATGATCTCATCATCAGCCTGTTCCTTGGTGGGTATGATTCCTCCAGTACCCATTAGCCTGATAGCTTCACCTGGTGTAGCTTCATCTAGCACATTTGGCAGGTGGTCTCTTTGTGAGCCGTTAGTCTCATCGAACCGCACATCTACAGTTTCAACCACTTTATAGTGAAAGAGGTTGAAGACTTTGTAGGTGTGCGAATCCTTTCTGTAACCAAGCATAAAATCTTCATGTGCTTTCGGTGCAAATTTAGAAGTGTGATGTGGATCCTTGATCTAGCACCTAGCACCAAAGACTTTGAAGTAACTAACGTTTGGCTTCTTACCAGTCAGGAGTTCATAAGATGTCTTCTTGAAGACCTTATGAAGATAAACTCTGTTGATGATGTGGCATGCAGTATCAATGGCTTCAGGCCAAAATTTTCTTGGAGTCTTGTATTCATTAAGCATCGTGCATGCCATCTCAATGAGCATTCTGTTCTTATGCTCCATGATGCCATTCTGCTGAGGTGTATATGGAGCAAAGAACTCATGCATGATGCCCAAGGTGTCAAGATAAATGTCGAGGCTAGAGTTCTTGAACTCAGTGCCATTGTCACTCCGGATGTGCTTGATCTTGACGCCATAATTCGTCATGGATCGATTTGCGAAGCGACTAAAAACATCATGCACCTCATTCTTATAGAGAATTATGTGTACCCAAGTGTATCTCGAATAATCATCAACAACAACGAAGCCATAGAGATGTGCAGTGGTAGTAAGGGTAGAGTAGTGAGTAGGGCCAAATAAGTACATGTGAAGCAACTCAAAGGGACGTGAGGTAGTCATGATTGTCTTCAAGAGATGCTTAGCTCTAGTCATCTTTCCAGCTTCACAAGCACCACATAGATGACCCTTCCTTGATGCCAATGATGTGCTTCTTCTTCGCAAGAGTGTGTAAGTTCCTCATGCCCGCATGTCCTAGCTGACGATGCCATAGCCAGCACTCTGAAGCTTTTGCTAGAAGACATACGGCAAGCTGTGGTCCTACTGAAAAATCTACCATACATAGATCACCTCTTCGATAGCCTTTGAAGACTAAAGATTTGTCAGATTCCATTAGCACAAGACAAAGATATTTTCCAAATATCACAATCATATTCAGATCGCAGAGCATTGACACAAACATTAAGTTGTATCCAAGGGATTCAACAAGCATCACTTTATCCATGTGTTGATCCTTTGAGATAGCAACTCTACCGATAGCTTGCTTTTACCAGTGTTAGCAAATGTGATGTGGCTTTTAGTAGATGGACGTAGGGTTGAATCCACGAGAAGACTTCGATCACCAGTCATGTGGTTGGTGTAGTCGCTGTCCATGATCCATTCAGTGGCTTTCGGAGTTCTACCCTACAGCGCAGTTAGCGGGATAGGATTCACCAAGAGTATTGTGAAGCAGAAACATGTAGCGAACAAGCATATTATCAAAGTTGAGATTCTGGTTGGGCATGATAGGGTGCTCATCAAGAAACCCTAGGACGAAATACATGGTAAGACCATTCGGGCACTTTATCTTGCGTCCCACGAGATGTTTTAGGTCCCCAGCATTGGTGTCAGAAGTGTTTGATTTCCGGCTGGAGACCTTTCCCTGCAAGAGAAGTTAATTCTTATTAACCACCCACATCTTCAGGGGTAGCTTAGAAGCAATGAGTCTAAGTGCAGCATCTAAGAATTTTGGCTTTGGAGCCCTAGCAAATAGCTTCGCAGGAGGTGAATAATACTCATATGAATATGCAGAAAAGTTCTTAGTTTTGTGAACATAGCGGTTAGAAGAAACACGCTCATATTCATGAGTCTGATGATGGTTCTCCTGTAAAACATTGGCGTTAGGGTGACCATGAGTGGTCCTCTATCGGTATGAAGCCTTTGGGCCATATGATGCCTTTGGTTAGGGGTTTGTCTTCCTCCCAGGTGGTGTCATGACGACATTCACGGGAAGCTTCTCAAGACAGCTTTTGGGTACCCATATCTTCTTCAAGGGTGGCCCATTCCTGTAGTTAGTACCAATATACCTGGCAAACAGTTTACAATTGGTGTCAAAGGATTCATCAATGACAATAGGGTTAGCACAAGTGAAGCTAGATAAAGTGGATGGGTCCACTGAGGGATCCTTAGCAGCAACCCAGGTGGTTTTGGGGTACTGCTCAGGCATCCAGTAAGAACCATCAACATTCATCTTCCTCTCCAATCCAACACCCTCTTTCCTAGGGTTTCAGTTCAGAATCTGTTTCTTAAGGATATCGCACAGAGTCTGATGCCCTTTGAGGCTTTTGTACATGCCTCTTTCAAGCAATGTCTTCAACCTAGCATTCTCATCAGCAATAGTAGTGGCATCCTTGGTAGAGGGGTTAGTTACCACATCAGAAGTTGAAGATATTGCAACATCAGAGGCAGTAGAACATCCAGCAACAAACATAACATTATCATGCTTAAGACATTTTAAACATGGTAGAACAAATTCTTCCTGAGCAGAACTGATCTGTTGAGCGAGTAGTGAATCGTTCTCCTCTTGAAAATATTCATGAGACGCTCTTAGTTTCTCAAGTTCTTGCTTTGAAGATAATCATAGGAAAGCTTCTCATGAGAGGCTGAGAGAGTTTCATGACGACTCTCGAGTTCCTCGTACTTAACGCGAAGATTTTTTATGTCTTCGATTAAGGACTGAGATCGATTCATTTCCACATCCAATAGGTCATCGCTTTTGTCTAGCAGCTTTTGAATATGTTCCATAGCAGTTTGTTGCTGAGTTGCAATTTTAGCAAGTGTCTTAGCTAGGTTTGGATTCACATTCAGAGTCACCTTCACTGGAGGTTTGAAAGTAAGCATTGCGTGAGTTTACCTTGGCACCACGTGCCATGAAGCAGTAGGTTGGAGCAGAGTCATCCTCATCATCAGCTTCAGCTTCGGTGATGTGACCATTGTCTTCAGTGTTGAAGATGGACTTGGCAACAAATGCCGAAGCTAGAGCCAGGCTTGCCACGCCTGAATCAGACTCCTCCTGAGACTCCACCTTTGCCTCCTCAGAAGCAGACTCCTCCTCTGAATCCATCTCCTTGCCAATAAATGCACGAGCCCTGCTTGATGAGGTCTTCTTGTGAGACGAAGACTTTGACGAAGACTTTGAAGAAGATTTTGACGATTTCTTCTTCTTCTTGTCATCCGAGTCATATTCCTTGCTCTTCTTCTTCTTATTTGATTCCTTGTCCCACTGAGGACAGTCAGAGATGTAATGACCTGTCTTCTTGCATTTGTGGCAAGTTCTCTTCTTGTAGTCACGAGATGAAGCCTCATCATTCTTTGAGTTGGATCTTGAAGACTTGCTAAAACGATTCTTCTTCGAGAACTTCTGGAACTTCCTCACAAGCATTGCAAGCTCTTTGCCAATGTCTTCAGGATCACCAGAACCATAGTCAGATTCTTCTTCAGATGAGGAAATGGCGTTTGCCTTCAAAGCACGGGATTGACAATAGTTAGGGCCGTAGATATCACGCTTCTCAGATAGCCAGAACTCATGTGTGTTGAGCCTCTCAAGTATATCAGACGGATCGATATCTTTGAAGTCAGGACGTTCTTATATCATCAGGTCTAGGGTGTCAAATGAGTTGTCAAGTGATCGTAGAAGCTTCGTCACGGTCTCATGCTTGGTGATCTCAGTGGCACCAAGTGCACGAAGATCATTAGTGATATCAGTGAGGTGATCGAACATGAGCTAGACATTCTCATTGTCATTCCTCTTGAAGCGGTTGAAGAGATTGCGAAGAACATCAATCCTTGAGTCTCTCTGAGTCGAGACACCATCATTGACCTTGGACAGCCAGTCCTAGACTAGCTTCGCAGTTTCCAGTGCACTCACACGACTGTACTTCCCTTTAGTCAGGTGACCATAGATGATGTTCTTGGCAGTTGAGTCTAGTTGCGCGAACCTCTTGACATCAGCAGCGGTGACACCTTCACCGACCTTGGGAACGCCTGTCTTGATGACATACCAGAGGTCGACGTCAATGGCTTCAAGATGCATGCGCATCTTATTCTTCCAGTATGGGTAATCAGTGTCATCGAAGACTAGGCACACAGCGGAGACCTTGATTATCCCTATAGTTGACATGGCTAAAACTCCAGGTGGTTAAACCGAATCACACAGAACAAGGGAGAGTGCTAGTTATCGACTAGAGGGGGGTGAATAGGCGATTTTTATGGAAGTCTTCAAAACACGAGGGCTTTGAAGACAAACAGGTAATACTCAACCTATATGATATGCAGCGGAATGTAAACTACACTAGGCAAGTAACAGTCAAGCAAGAAGTTCAGTGAAAGCATGAAGACTAATAGCAGCTAGGTAGACAGGATCAGAACGGAAGACTGTATGAAGCCAAACATATATAATTCTTCACTCAATGAAGTCAAATGGATCAGGCAGGCAAGCAAAGACTTCACGAAGACAAACTGAAAAGTAAGGAGTGTAGGGGATAGAACTAGTTGCTTGGTGAAGACAAGGATTTGGTAGACCAATTCCAGTTGTTGTGACAATTGTACGTCTAGTTAGGGAGGCTGAGATTGAACTCGGAAGACTATGTCTTCACCTTATTCCCCTGGAGATAAGAACACTTAGTCCTCGCCCTATCACTCAGGTAAGTCTTCAAGGTAGACTTCCAAACCTTCACAAACCTCGTTCACGGGCAATCCACAATGACTCTTGGATCCTCGGAATGTGACGCCTAACCGGCCGGAGGATGCACAGTCCTCAAGTGTAACAAGTCTCTAGATCATGCGGACAGAAAGACTTCAGTGATGCCTAACACTCTTTGGCTCTGGGTGTTTTGGGCTTTGTCCTTGCAAGGATCTCTCTCTCAAAGGCTTCGGAGGTGGGTTACTCCCAAATGACAAAAGTCGTGCACTAACTCTGAGCAGCCACCAATTTATGGTGTAGGGGTAGGCTATTTATAGCCAAGAGGCAACCCGACCTGATATGTCCAAAATGACCCTGGGTCACTAAGGAACCGACACGTGTCCAACGGTCAGATTTCAAACACACGTGGCAGCTTGGCTTGGGATGCAAGCAAAGCTGACTCATCCAGCTCTTGATAAGATTTGCTCTCATTGTCTTCGCTCGAAGACATAGGATTTGGTTGAGAATCACATCAGTCACTCTGACTTTGTTCAGCTTAACAGTACGGTGGTTCCTATGACTCAATGAAGAAGAAAATGAAACTACAAAACAACTATGTCTTCGCACTCCATAGTCTTCAAGTGAACGTCTTCACACGTCATTATCTTCATCGTGAATGTCTTCCCGAACCACCATTGTCTTCAATGTCTTCACACATTTTTAGGGGTCATCTCTGGTAGGTAAACTGAATCCATGAGGGACTACTACCTGTGTTATCCTGCAATTCTCACAAACACATTAGTCCCTCAACCACGTTTGTCGTCAATACTCCAAAACCAACTAGGGGTGGCACTAGATGCACTTACACAGGCGCATTAACCCGCCAGATTACCAGCTGTTTGAGCTTATCCCACCATGCAGTAAGACATCTTTTGCTCCTGATGTTGACCCGTCCGGTATCATCACCGATGACTCAGTATTCCAGAAATTATCTACTGTACAGTGGGTACCAAGGGGCTGCCAACAGACCGAGCAAAACAAGCAGGCGCAAGCTGATCTAGTGACTGATGTCGAGGGTCATCAAGACGATGTTAACCCGAAAGCTTCTTAGGCGAGTCATAACATAAAAAACTTTGCCTCATTTTGAGACCGCCTATAGCTTTGTAATAGGGTAGTGACAAGACTTTCTTTCTGTGATGCCAAGCACTTGATATTTTTGCAGAATATATTTGAGCCAGTGCGGTGTTTTGTTAACCTGCCCGATTTCCTTGTGGCTGCATTATGTTTATGCTTGCATTGATGAGCAATAATTGATAACCCAGGACATCTAGTCAGTACTTTGAATCTTGACCGTGTAGTAGTGATAATGGAGAATAACCCGGTTTGTTGTTTGAATCGGGCGACTCATGATCGCTGAGAGCTCAATCTTTGATCAAAATAATCCGGTGTTTTCATGACCCGGTGACTCATGGTCTATATAATAATTAATCAAGGAGCAAGTAATCCTGTAAAACAGAAATTGAAACATAAATAAAGATAAATGTTAAGCCGGCTTTCGAGTCACAACAAAAAGACCGGTTTTCGAGGCTCGAGTCTTGCTTCAATGAATCTGGCTTGATAGCCCATGATTTATCCTAGCTTTCTATAAGCCGGCTCTCACATGACATAAGCCGGCATTTTAACCTTGACAAGTTCAGGGTCATAATAGATTGACTGTCAAGAGTACACCGGGTCATCTTGGTGGAGTAACATCAAGCAAACTGATAGGTTTAACTAGGATATATAATGGGATATGTCGGGTCAAGAGGGATGTTAATAGCTAAACTCGATGAGTTGGAAGCCCCCAAGCAACCTATGATCAAAAATAGTGACTCCATACACAATATATGGGATGAAACGACGGAGGCCTCGAGTTTCAAGGATGTCGGCTTTATTAATAATGATCATAAAGAAATATACAAAGGTATGTACAAAAAGTTGGAGCCAGTGGCTCTAAGTATAATAGGGTCGGAGATGAGCACTGTTCCAAGGTTTTTGGTCTCCTCCTCATATGTATGTGGCTTATCATGTTCACGAATGTCAATCAGGTAATATGACCCGTTGTTGAGGTTCTTGCAGATGACAAAAGTCCCTTCCCATGAAGGAGAAAGCCTATGCATACCTGTCTGTTCTTGTATCAGATGGAGCACGCCCTCCTAGAAAGTATGGCTGCGAACTCTACGGCTGTGATAGCGACGCAGGTCTTGATGATATATCACAGATCATGCTGCGGCGAAGTCACATTCTTCTTCCAAGGCGTCCAAAGAGTCCTGACAAGCTTGTTCATCATTTGCTTTGACATAATCTGTCACTCTTGGAGAATCATAACGGATGTCGCTAGGTAACACAGCTTCTGCACCATAGACCATGAAGAAAGGCGTGTATCTTGTTGATCTATTGGTGCGGTTCATATACTCCAAAGGACGAAGGGGAGTTACTCAACCCAACAACCCGGAGTACGTTGCAAAGGAACCGTGAGCCTTGGCTTGATACCTCGTAAAATATCCTAGTTGGCACGTTATGCTTGGCCATTGGACGGAGGATGTGCTACTGATGCTACATCAAGCCGGATATGCTCTCGTTGAAAAAATTGCTTCGTAGCTCCTTTGGACAAGTTAGTTCCATTATCAGTGACGATGTTGTGCAGATGACCAAGGCGAAAGATCAACTTCTTCAGGAACTGAACTATTGTGGTTGCATCACAATTTCTTATTGGCTCCGCTTCAACCCACTTGGTAAACTTATCAACAGCAACCAGAAGGTGGGTCTTCCTGTCCTTGGATCATTTGAACGGTCCAACCATATCAAGCCCCCAGACAGCAAATGGCCAGGTGATTGGAATCATCTGAAGTTCTTGAGCAGGAACACGAGCTTGACGTGCAAACTTCTGGCACCCATCACACTTATGCACAATATCCTCAGTGTTCGCATGAGCCGTGAGCCAGTAAAAGCCGTGTCAAAACGCCTTTGCTACCAAGGATCTTGAGCCGGCATGATGACCACAATCATCAGTGTCGGGGAAAATATACCGGGGTATATGTTTCCCCTGACTCATGCACGGACAAGCCAAGATCGAGCCAAGATGTACAAGAAACCAAGAGATTCGAAGGACCAACAAGCAGATCAGAGGGACCAAGACCAAGCCAGAGAAGCAAGATATCATCAAGAGAAATGCCTCCTTTGCCGAGCAGGCGAGCGTGGCAAGGGAAGAGGCCACCCCCAGAAGAAGACGACCAAGGCGTCCTGGCAGGGCCTGCCGGTACTTGTGGAGGCTAAATCACCTCACCAACCACTTCACCATGACCCACGTCGTCAATCAGTACAGTGTCAAGCTGCAGAGTGATTAAGTGGCAGCCATTTGCCACATGGCAGCCTCTCCCTACAGGAAAAACCCGTAGATGACACCCGTCCTACGACGTGTCAAACAGGCAGGCGTGGAGCTGGCAAGATAGACCGGCAAGCCTTGCTGGGCAACCAACGATGTGACGTTGAATGATGCATTAAATGTGCACTGTCAACCCATAGAGTTAGGTATAATAGCACTGTTTGCTATCATATCAATGCATAATGACTACTTTGCCATTGTGGTGACCCCTTGATCTATAAAAGGAGGCCCTTGGCAACCGTAAACGAGGTTAGAAGGTTGAATAACTCACACCCCCATATGCGCGTAGTCGCTGCCGCCCTGAGGCAACCCTTGCCGGGCAAGTGTACTATGCTCCACCACCACATTTCCCCCATCAATCCACCAAAAGCAGGAGTAGGGTTTTACGCCTCGCGGCGGCCCGAACCTGGGTAAAACTGCATGTGTGATCTCTGCCGTGCTGCCTCACGCTCGTCTTCTCTTTGTGCAACGTGACTCCCCGCCCGCCGAACCAGCAAGGGGCCTCCTGGTCACATAGGTGGTCGTGGTTTCTCGCGACATCTTTGGCGCGCCAGGTAGGGGGATCGCTTGTGAAAACCTGAAGACATGAGCAGCGCGTCACCTTCGTTGCCATCTGCATCTTCGACAACGCCATCGATCGTGGCGCCCACGAAGAGGCAGAAGCAAAGCGGGGCCATCCCCGCGCCACATTGTTGGTCTCCGCACCTTGCCGTAGCCATGGCTATAGTGAAGATCTCCGCTGGTGTCAATAGACCCGTCCCGGCGGCCCGCATGGTGTACCCACCATTCGGGCGCCATTCAGAGAAAGGGTACGAAACATGCGGGGTGAGCTCCCTCCTCCCTGTCCCTTCCCTTCGTCAGCAGTCGAATCGCTTTAGCCCTGGCGTCGTTGATGTCGACGATTACTGCACGACGCTCGGTCCAGTATTTCCCCTATTTTGGGTAATCCTGAGCAAAGCGCTGGTATGAGTCTGTCGATAGATGCCCCGGCAAGTGTACTTCGGTGAGGCTGCCTGCATCAGCACGACCCATGCATCGTCAGCCGTTGGACTGACTCGAAAGTAGATGAGAAAAAGGGAGGAGGACCGGAGAAGCCCGGCACTATGCCCCGATGCCCGCCGACCACATGAAATGCATATTATTCCCTGTCGGGGACAAAGAAACCACCTGGTTGACTTCTGCTCCTCCAGGTGCCGCGGGCGCACCTGACGCGCGCGGCCTAGCAGAGGAGAAAGAAGCTCAGAATGAAAGCTAAATTTACATTATCACTTCTTGATTGATACATTTGAGAATTTTGCGGACGTTTATCCCTTAACTCTAGTGAGCGTTCGTATTGTGAAACCCCTCGTGTGATGGAACCTTGGTTAGTTACTTTGGTCGCACCATCATCCTCCCCAAAGTCATGCTCGCAGGACGAGAGGCTGCACCGAGAACTACCTGGGAAAGACCTGCTGGGACACATCCATGCCAAGATGACTGATAAGGGCCGGACCCTTACGATAATCGCGGCAATATGATACCGGCAGGCATCCAAAGCATACATAGGGATTGATCATACGAACGCAAATGTACAGGGCTCAAAGGGATAAACACACATTTAAAATTCAGCTAGGAATATCGGTTTCGCGCAAACACCAGAGATAGAATGACTAAACGCAAAATGTACACCATGTTTCATTACAGGGCAACACAGAAGCAACAGCGGCCCGATACTTGGCTTGGTGACTAGATGGAGCGGTTCAAAAATGGAGAACCCTGTTGGCCCGTGGCGCAGCTTTCTCCTTGGCGGCTGCAACGTCGACACCTGCTGGCGGCTTCTTGAATCCATCATCAAGATCGAGGTCTGGATGGTGGTAGGCGATATTGCTCAAGACCATGAAGAGGGCGTCACGGGCAAGCTTCCGGGACTCGGTCGCAAAGCGCTCGACCCTCCCCTCCTCATGCACTTTCAGCTTCTCGATCAGCTCGTTAAAGAAGATTCCTAGCTTAACGCTTCGGAGCTCTTACTTACTAACCGAGAAGACTGAGCCGTCCATGCCCATCACCGCAGCCTGAGCACCGAGACGCTCAGCCATGTCGATCAGGCTCTTGATCTAGAGGTTGCTCAGCTCGACCTGATTCTTTAGTTTGTCCTCGGCATCCTGCCAGAGATGCTTGGCGGTGTCCAAATCCTTGGACAGCAATTGCTGGCGGGACTCAAGGGACTCCGTCGAGCGCTCCAATGTGCCGATTCTCGCCTTCATGTCTAGATGCTGCTGTTGGTAGTTTCGAGACTCTGAGTCTTGGAAGAGAGCTGCGACTACACATTAGCCAAGAGAATCTCAGCCTGTCATGCTTCCTCTTCGAGTGCTTCCACCTCCTTGGCACCTTTGGCGAGATCCTCATTGAACTTAGCCACCTAACGGTCGAGGTCAGCTTTGACGGTAGATGCGGCAGCCAGATCATTAATGAGCTTCTTCAGCTGAACAGCATGATCAGCAGCAAGGGCACCCAGTGCAGCATTGTGCTTGTCCACTAGTTCCTTGGTGCGCTGCTGCACAAGAGCCTCCAGATCTTCATCCTTGGCGCGGAGAGTGGCCTCAAGCTTCTCCTCCCGAAGGGAGATATCCCGCTCTCTGGAGTCTAGAGATGCCTTGTGGTCCGCTAGACGCGCCTCGCAAGGCATGATGTCTTCTCTTGTCATCTAGAGCATCTCTTGCTGCCTCAGGAGCATCTTGAACTGCTTATCGTTCCACTCGTGCAACTCCCGACACTTATCCTTCAGCTTTTGTTCCACCTCATTCGCGGACTCGCGTCACTCCTTGAGTGCCTGCCACTTCTGGTTGTGTCGGGCCTGCATCTCTTTCATGCCCCCCGCCATGGATTCCATGAAGGACAAGTCCATGGTGACGGCGGCTGAGTCGTCGGCCTCTCCAGCTCCCTGATAAAGCAGAGCTAGGAGACGTTGAAGCTCTCCATCAAGCTCAGCGTCCGTCATCAGGGACATGCCTGGGGCTCCAGCTTCGGGTGGCGACAGCACCACAACGTGCTTGAGAAGGATGGCGGGATCTCAGCGACGGTCCCAGTGGCGGGGAGTGGGCCCATGGTCTGGAGAGGGATCTTCACCTTAACGGCCACTTCCCCTACCGGGACGTCCTCCGGAGAATGCTCCGTCATCGCCATGGAACCCTGCGCATCCCCGGTAGCAAGATGCTGTCCCTCAGCAGCAGCAAGCTCTACGGCTTCAACTGTGGCGGCCCTTCCTATATCAGCCACCACCTCCAGCAGGTCTGGTTCCTCGGCTTGAGGGGATGCATATGGGAGAGCCAGTGAATCACGAAGAAATGAAAGTCTTAAGCAAATAGAGAAGACGGGAGAAGCAACCAGAGCAAGTAATAAAAGAAGGAACAAATGAAGTACTTGGGGAAGTCTGTCGGGCAGGAACCTCTGTTTCCCCGGCAATAGTTGTTGCCAGGCCCCGAACTTCGCCCTCTGCCATGGTAGTCCCGGCAGCCTTCTGTGTAGCATGACCCACAAAAGGTTCCGTGGGGGTCTCTCCATCTCGAGCGAAGAGTGAAGCATGCCCCTCAAGGAGGGGCTCGCCCTGCATTGTCTCACCTCCACCACCACCTGAGGGAACAAGAAGGCCATCCCTATTGCCCCCAGTGGGTGGAACCAAGTCTCCACCTCGGGGGCCGAGGGCTGGGCTGGGGGCTCGGCACAGGGTGTTCTACATCACCCCCCGCCAAGGCCGAGCTCTCTGTGCCCTTCAACGATCCAAGACGCCGGAGCCTCTTCCAGGAGTGGTGGGCGAGGGTTTCCGTGTCCTCCTCCACCTCCCTACCGGCGACAACAAGAGCAAGAGGTCAGTCAGCAAAAATAATTGGGTATGCACAAGCTATCCATGAATGGAAAAAATCCTCCTTACTCTTCTGCAATGAGAATGGAGTTCAAATTGAACTCCATGAGAGGTGAGTCTTGTCTTCTCTTTAGAGACGGAGGAGCAGAACTTCCCAACAGCTTTGGTGCTTATCGGGGCGACGGGTGCTTCGGGGAAGACGAGCTCTGCGAGGAGCTCAAACCGGAGTAGGGGCTGGAGTCCGCCTCCATGTCCGCTAGCCACTTGGAGGACGAGGCCTTGGTCTGGAAAGACGAGGAGATTGGTGGCACGCCACCTCATCCTTCATGGCTTTGGTGGTGGTCTTCTTCACTCTCTTCGTGGCCGGGTTGGAGGCGGCCGCCCCTCGGGCAGTGGCACGCCTGCGGGTGCGCTGCTCAGGGTCCGGCTCGGGGGCTTGCGGCCCAGCCGCGAGCCACTCCTCAAGCTCCGCCACCTCGCTGACCTCCTCCTCCTCCTGAAGCTCTGTTGCTGCCGCGGCTAGGGCATCTAGCCCGGCAAAGTTGTCCCTGACAAGCTCTTCCCCGGCAGCTCCTTCCATGGCTTGCGCCTCGCTGCCGCCTTGGGAAGAATTCCCGTCTTCAGCTTTCCCCTTGCTCTTTCTGGCCTGTCCTGCCTTCCCCACCTCCACGAGGCGGGCGGCCTTGTCCTCCTCGACCCTCTTCAAAATATACGCCACCTCCACAGAGGAGGTGCGTTTATACATTCTGGTTTCGGTCCCGGTGGCCCTCTCCACCGGGGTGTTCGACCACTCGAGCTCTTCATCCAGGGTGGGTAGCTACCAAGTGCTCGCTACCCCTTCGGCATTGCAGTCCGGCATTCATTTCAATATCTGGTCTCGGGCAGAATTGATGTTCAGAGGGATGACGGTTGCCGGGAGCTCGAATAACTCGAAGCGACCAAACAGTTGGTCGCACAACCAGCCATGTCCATAAACTGATAAGTTGTTAGCCAACCTTGGTAGCAGCCTCATCCTATCCGCGGCATCACCATAAAGCCACCCGGGTTTGTTCCTTTCCTGCATCGGCGAGATGCGGCGGAGAAGAAAGTTTGTGCCCACATGCTTGATGGTTAACCCGACAGTCCTCAGACGGGTGATCCTATTAATTGTCGGGCGTGGCCTATCCTTAGTAAGGCCTTTGGCGCTCCAATCCTTGCCGCGCTCGACACATTCCTTCCGGGCTTCGCAAAACTCGGGGGCTTCCTTATCCTGGATCCAGCACCAATCTCCTCTCCATTCGTCCCACCTCTAGTGCTGGTACCCAGGGAGGTAATCCCAGACCTTCCTCCCCACGCGTGGCATCTAGCTAATGATTTTGGAGCGGTTAACTTTGCTCTCCACACATGGGATGAAGTAATGCTGGAACAGATCCACATTGGGCCTAACTCTGACGAAATTGTCGCACAAATGTGTGAAAATGGCCATAGTCGCCATTGCATTTGGCGTGAAATCAAGGAGGTGGAACACATAGATATGCATGATTGCCTCAAAGAACTCAGAGAAGGGGGGACAAAGGTCGCAGATGAAGTAAGCGCAGAAGAATCAATAAGAATCTAGCGGATCCTCCTTCCCCGCCACATAAACTACGCGCGCTCCATGCCCTTTTTCAACGGGCCTCCCCCATAAATACCCGTACCTTGCTTGAAGGACTGAGCCGCTCAAGTTTGACGGGATAAAGATGACATCTTCATTCCGCTTCTTGTTCAGCTCCGCCCCTCTCCTGCTTCCCTCAACGGTAGCCTCCTTCGCCGTGGCCATATGCTTTTTCTTCTCTGCAGTTTTCTTCCCCATTCCGATGGCGGTGATGCGGAAGGGAGAGGGATTCGATGGGAAGGGTGGCGGCAGAAGGGAGAGAGGAGGAACTGTTGCTTGGCTTGCAAAGGAAGAAGATGGGAATGCGGGGCAAGAGACAGGTGAATCATGTTGCTCCGTTTTTCCCTGCTCTTAAGGGGGAAAAGCGGAACAGGGACGCGATGCTTCAGAAAGTTACCGTTTCACCTTAACAATAACAGTCCCATGACCCCATGACATGTAGTAATTATGCAAAGTGGACGTTGGATTGACTAGTCATCATGGCAAACCAGCACGCGCAGCCCTCTCCTGCCACGTGTCCGTGCATAGTTTGGGATCTAAAGCAACGTGCCATGCGAGACGTGTGGCTCAGGCCCGGGGGCTTATGTCGGGGAAATATACGGGGGTATATGTTTTCCCTTGACTCATGCACGGACAAGCCAAGATCGAGCCAAGATGTACAAGAAACCAAGAGATTCGAAGGACCAACAAGCAGATCAGAGGGACCAAGACCAAGCCAGAGAAGCAAGATATCGTTAGGAGGAAGGCCTCCTTTGCCAGGCAGCCGAGCCCGGCAAGGGACGAGGCCACCCCCAGAAGAAGAAGACCAAGACGTCCCGGCAAGGCCTGCCAGGACTTGCGGAGGCTAAATGACCTCACCAACCACTCCACCATGACCCACATCATCGATCAGTGTGGTGTCAAGCCGCATAGTGATTAAGTGGCAGCCATTCGCCACATGGCAGCCTCTCCCTACAAGAAAAACTGAAAGATGACACCCGTCCTGCAACGTGTCAAACAAGCAGGCGTGGAGCTGGCAAGATAGCCCGGCAAGCCTTGCCGGGCAACCAACAATGTGACATTGAGCAGTGCATTAAATGCGCACTGTCAGTCCATAGAGTTAGGTATGATAGCACTGTTTGCTATCATATCACTGCATAATGACTACTTTTCCATTGTGGTGACCCCTTGATCTATAAAAGGAGGCCCTTGTGTAGGACCTTGAGAAGAGGTGTCTAGAGGGGGGTGATTAGACACTAAGTACCAAAGTTGCAGTTTTTAAGATTCCTTAAGTTTAAGTGGAGTTTAGGCACAAGTTTAACATTCACAATACATATCAAGCAAGCATGCAAAGAGTGTATGAGCAGCGGAAAGTAAAGCATGCAACTTGCAAGAAAGTAAAGGGAAGGGTTTTGAGGATTCAAACGCAATTGGAGACACGGATGTTTTTGGCGTGGTTCCGATAGGTGGTGCTATCGTACATCCACGTTGATGGAGACTTCAACCCATGAAGGGTAATGGTTGCGCGAGTCCGGAGGGCTCCACCCACGAAGGGTCCACGAAGAAGCAACCTTGTCTATCCCACCATGGTTGTCGCCCACGAAGGACTTGCCTCACTAGCGGTAGATCTTCACGAATTAGGCGATCTCCTTGCCCTTACAAACTCCTTGGTTCTACTCCACAATCTTGTTGGAGGCTCCCAAGTGACACCTAGCCAATCTAGGAGACACCACTCTCCAAGAAGTAACAAATGGTGCGTTGATGATGAACTCCTTGCTCTTGTGCTTCAAATGATAGTCTCCCCAACACTCAACTCTCTCTCATAGGTTTTGGATCTGGTGGAAAGAAGGTTTGAGTGGAAAGCAACTTGGGGAAGGCTAGAGATCAAGATTCATATGGTAGGAATGGAATATCTTGGCCTCAACACATGAGTAGGTAGTTCTCTCTCAGAAATTGTATGCTGGAAGTGTAGGTTCAGTCTGATGGCTCTCTCCACGAATGAAGAGGAGGTGGAGGGGTATATATAGCCTCCACACAAAATCTAACCGTTACACACAATCTACCAAACTCGGTGGGACCGAATCGTTAAACTCGGTCAGACTGATTTAGCAAATAATGTGACCGTTAGGATTTTTGGTGGGACCAAAATGCAACTCGGTGAGACCGATATGGTTAGGGTTAGGGCATAACGTAATCTTGGTAAGACCGATTACACAAACTCGGTGAGACCGATTTTGGTAATAAGCTTTCCAGAGAGTTGGTCAGGCAAACTCGGTTTGACCGATTACACAAACTCGGTGGGTCCGATTTTGGTAATGAGTCAACAAAGAGTTTGCATTGTAATCTTGGTAGTACTGATTTCTCAAACTCGGTAAGACCGATTTTGATAATGGACATACACAGAGAGATTACAATCCCATCTCGGTGAGACCGAGATCCCTATCGGTAAGACCGATTTGCTTAGGGTTTGTGGCAGTGGCTATGACCTTTGGAATCGGTGGCTCCGGATAGGAAGAATCGGTGTGACCGATTTTGGCTTTAGGTTTAGGTCATTTGTGGAAGTGGGAAAGTAGCTGAGGGTTTTGGAGCATATCACTAAGCACATGAAGCAAGAGGCTCATTAAGCAACACCTCATCCCTCCTTGATAGTATTGGCTTTTCCTATAGACTCAATGTGATCTTGGATCACTAAAATATAAAATGAAGAGTCTTGAGCTTGAAGCTTGAGCCAATCCTTTGTCCTTAGCATCTTGAAGGAGTTCCCACATCCTTTAGTCCATGCCACTCCATTGTTGAACTTATCTGAAACATACTAGATAAAAGTGTTAGTCCAACAAGAGATATGTTGACATTAATTACCAAAACCACCTAGGGAGCACTTGTGCTTTCACCTTGGCAACCGTAAACGAGGTTAGAAGGTTGGATAACTCACACCCCCATACGCGCGTAGTCGCTGCCGCCCTGAGGCAACCCTTGCCGGGCAAGTGTACTATGCTTCACCACCACATTTTCACCATCAATCCACCAAAAGCAGGAGTAGGGTTTTACGCTTCGCGGCGGCCCGAACCAGGGTAAAATTGCCCGTGTGATCTCTGCTGTGCTGCCTCACGCTCGTCTGCTCTTTGTGCAACACGACTCCCCCCTTCCGAACCAGCAAGGGGCCTCCTGGTCCCATAGGTGGTCGTGGTTTCCTGTGACAATCAGAGTGAATCTCATTGAGGTTCTCTCATCCTTCATCAAGGGAAACACAACATTAAAAAACACCTGTGATGCTTCTTCTGTGCAATTCTCCATTGACAATAGTCATGGACTTGGAGCGTCGAACGATCTGATGAGCAATGAGTTCATCCGTGAGGACCTCACCGCGATTCAAATAAGCCAAATAAGGAGTCATCCAATCTAGTATAGCACGAAGAGCCACCACTAACTATGCCTCCGGGTCGGGTATAGCAAGATCTTCCTCTGAAGGTGATTTAAAGAAGGATTATGGAGAACATCAAGGAACACATTGGGAGGGGCCGGCTTACGCTGAGAGCCGAGTCATGAAAGAGCATCAGTCGCCTCATTCAGCCGTCGATCTATATGGTCCACTTGATATCCTTTAAAATGTCGTGCAATATTAGTCACTGCCTGTCGATAAACTGCCATGAGGGGGTCCTTAGAATCCCACTTTCCATAAACTTGTTGAGCAACTAGATCAGATTCGCTGAGGAACCTGACCTGACTAAGATTCATCTCTTAGCCATACGGAGGCCATGAAGGAGGGCCTCATATTCAGCTGCATTGTTAGTACAAGGGAACATAATCCTTAGAACATAACAAAATTTGTCACCTCAAGGGGAAGATAAGATAACCCTAGCCACCAAGCCTTCCAAATTCCTGGACCCATCAAAGTCAATTGTCCAATACGTGTTGTCTGGCTTCTCTTCTGGAATCTTAAGGTCAGTCAAATCATTGATGAAATCCACTAATGCTTGAGACTTGATGGCTGTTTGGGGCACGTATTTTAGATGATGTGGCCCAAGCTCAATTGCCCACTTAGCAACCCGACCTGTGGCTTCCCTGTTCTAGATGATATCTCCCAAGGGGGTGGAGCTTACCACAGTTATGGGGTGTTCCTGGAAATAATGCTTCAACTTGCGACTAGCCATGAAGACACCAAACACCAGTTTCTACCAATGTGGATATCTCTGCTTGGACTCTGTCAAAACTTCACTGATATAATAGATTGGCCTCTGGACTGGATATTCTTTGCCAGCCTCTTTGCGCTGGACGACGACTGTGACACTGACTGCTTTATTATTAGCCACAATGTATAGGAGATGGGCTCTTTGTCAATAGGAGTAGCAAGGATGGGCGGCTCAGCCAACTGTTTCTTGAGGGCTTCAAAAGCTTTATCTGCAGTGTCGCTCTAGATGAAGTGGTCAGTCTTTTTCAGCATGTGATACAAGGGAATTGCCTTCTCACCCAGGCGGCTTATGAATCAGTTCAAAGCAGCAATGCAACCCGCCATACGCTGGACATCATTTATGTTGGCCGGCTTAGCAAGGGAGATCACCGCCTTGATTTTCTCCGGATTAGCTTCAATGCCTCGCTCAGACACCAAAAAACCTAGCAATTTGCCTGCACGAATGCCAAAAACACACTTGGCTGGGTTAAGCATCATCTTATAAACCCGAAGATTGTCAAATGTTTCCTTGAGATCATCAAGCAACGTTTCCTTCTTTCAGGACTTGACCATGATATCGTCAACATAAGCATGAACAATGCGCCCGATCTGATTGTGAAAACAATTCTGGACGCAGTGCATATAAGTAGCTCACACGCTCTTAAGCCCAAAAGGCATAGAGACATAGCAGAAAGCCCCAGAGGGTGTGATGAAGGCTGTTTTCTCTTGGTCATCAACAGCCATGTTTATCTTATGATAGTCGGAGTAAGCATCCAAGAAACATAAGCTCTCACAACCAGCTGTGGCATCAATGATCTGATCAATGCGAGGGAGGGCAAACGGGTCTTTCGGACAAGCCTTGTTAAGATCTGTGTAATCAACACACATATGCCAAGTGTCGTTTTTCTTAGAACAAGCACTAGATTAGCCAGCCACTCAGGATGAAATACTTCCACGATGAACCCGGTAGCTAGGAGTCGGGCCACTTCTTCCCCCAATAACCTTGTGTCTTTCCTCGTTAAAATGACGGAGGTATTGTCACACTAGTTTCATTTTAGGATCAACATTGAGGTGGTGCTCAGCAAATTCTCTCGATACAACAGGCATGTCAGAAGGTTTCCATGCAAAGATGTCCCTATTCTCACAGATGAACTCAATGAGCGCGCTTTCCTATTTAGGATCCATGCCAGTCCTAATAGTGAATTGTTGGGACGAGCCGCTAGGGATGAAGTCAACCTGTTTTGTATCCTCAGCCGACTTAAACTTGAGCAGGGGATCAAACTCTGTGGTGGGTTTCTTCAGGGGGGGTCATGTCTGTCGGGTCAACATTAGATGTGTAAAACTTCAACTCTTCTACCGTGCAGGCCGACTCAGCATAAGCTGCATCCCCCTCCTCACACTCGTGTGCGATTTTCCTGTTACCATCAACTGTGATAGTGCCCTTCGGCCCAGGCATTTTGAGCTTGAGATACACATAGCAAGGCCAGGCCATGAAACGAGCATAAGCCGGCCGTCCAAAGAGGGCATGATATGCGCTCTTAATCTTGACCACCTCGAACGTCAAAAACTCTGATTTGTAGTTATACTCATCACCAAACACAACTTCTAGCTTAATCCGCCCAATAGGATAAGCAGACTTTCTAGGAACGATCCCGTGAAAAACGGTCGAAGATGGCACGAGTTGTTTCTCTGACAAATTCATGCGCCTGAAGGTATCATAATATAAAATGTTGATGCTGCTTCCTCCATCCATGAGCACCTTAGTAAGCTTATAACCATCAACTTGGGGTGCCACCACCAGAGCAGGACAACCCGGATTCTTGACCCTGGGGGGATGATCCTCCCTACTCCAAATGATTGGTTGTTTTGACCAATTTAAATATTCAGGCACAGCCGGCTCAGTCAAGTTGACGGCATTCTTCTTGAGTTTGCTACCCCCCTTGCAGGTGCTAGTCAAAAAGATGTGACACTGCCCACTATTTAACTGCTTAGGATTGCTTTGAAAACCTATCTGATTGCCCTGCTGCTGAGTACCTTGACTAGAATGTTGATTTCCTCCTCCATGATTGCCAGACCCCTGATATCCAGACCAAGACCCGCCATGACCATTAAAACCACCGAACAAGCTGGCTCCTGGAAAAATGGATCCTGAGCCGCCAGCCCAGGTTGCCCCGGGTTTCCACCGCCGCCACCCTGGTGATTCTGGAAAACTTGATTGCGATACTGCTACATAATATAACAGTTCTCCCAAGAGTGGCTCGCTGACTTATCTTGAGTAGTGTGCTTATGACATGGACCTTCGAGGGCTTCCTCGAAATTGTGAACCTTATTTGCATTAAATGGTCTCCCGCAATTATTTCGTCTTTGGCCCTTGAACCCGGCATTTGGTGTTGGCAACAAAATTTGTGCCGCCTTCCGGGTGCTTGTGCAGTTGTGCTTGCCATCATTGCCATGATTACCCTGGTTGCCAGTGTTCCAGGAGTTGTTCTGTTGTTGTCCCTTGCCAGCATCATTTTTCTTGCCTTTGATGGCCTTCTCGTCATCTGATGTGGGATCTTTCATGGTGTTTGACTCAACATATCTGGTAAGGACATCCATGAAACCTCCCATGTCCTGAACCGTCCGCTTGAGGCGTCCAAGCTTCTAAACCAAAGGATCAAAATGATAGTTTTTCTCCAAAATTAAGACAGCCTGGGCGACTAATATGCCATCAGAGGAGTGGATTATATCCGCGACCTGGCGGGCCCAATGATGAGCTAACTCGCCCTCGCGCTGGACACAATGCTGTAAATCAACAATTGTCATTGGGCGCTTGTAGGTTCCTTAGAAGTGTTTGATGAAATGCTCCTTCAGCTTCGACCAAGTGTTAATGGAATTAGGGGGCAAGTTTTTCAACCAAGTATGAGCCAGACCTTCAAGCATCATAGTCAAATACTTAGCACAGACTGCATGGCTAACATCAAGCATGTCCATGGAAAATTTGTAACTTTCAATCCAAGCCGCCGGCTCGAGGTCAGTCGTGTAATTTGGGACCTTACGAGGGCCTTTCAAATCCTTAGGCATGCGCTCGTTCCGAAGAGCCGACAGCAGGCATGGAATCCCAATGGTTCTGGTACTTGATCCTACTCCCTATGAGGCCAAAGGAGTTGAAGTGGGTGATGGGTGATCCGTCGCGTTGGCCGTTTCTGCCTCCCGTTGCGCATGGGCCGTGTCGATGATCTCCTGAGCGTCTAGGGCTCCATGCCGAGGCGAATCACGCAGCTGCTCGCGTCTCCTCTAGGCACTGCTGGAAACCGCAGGCGACTCAGCATGGAGGCTCGTCTTGCGACTTGGATGCGGGGTGGAGTGGAGTCGCTGTTGGCTATAGGAGTAGTTTGCTTGCTGGGCAACCGCAGTCTTCAACATCTCGATGGTGTGCAAGGCTTCCCTCTCAACTTGGGTATTCCCTGTGATCGGAAGTGCGGCGAGGTTGGTAGCTGCTGCCAACAGGTTATTGACAGGATTGGAGAATTGACCCGCTGGTGTCACAAAACGATCCTGCGTTGTGTAAACATGCAACAGGTGTTGGGCTGCCGGCTCAAGCCAGTGCTGCTAAACCGGCTGACGGGGCTGGGCCAGAGGTGGTCATCCATCTCCATCCTGAGGCACGACCCTGTTCAAATTGGGTATGACCGGAGCCCCCAGGTTACTCGTCCCAGCCCCCGGTGTAGGTGTGTTGAATAGATGTCTAGGCTCGTAACCAATGGGCAAGCGGCTCTCGTGCCTCCTCCTATGAACCATATCTGAAGCGTTCTGTCAGAGACCCATGTGCCAAGCCTCCATCCTCAAGCCCTCTTCTTCGCATTGAATTTGGGCTCGCAGCTGCACCATGTGAGCGTTCTCGGCGTTGACATCCTCCTAAGCCTTAGCCATCTGCTCGCGGATTTTAGCTACCTCCGCATTGCGTTCCACCTGATTCTCCACCAGTAACAGCGACTCAAGGAGCATCGTCAACGAGGCGACTAGCTCTGAAAGGACTTGAGCCTGCATTTTAACAGGGCTAGACGCACTTGGATTGGCTGCTGAAGCGTCGGTTTTTCCCATGGTGTCAGCCGCAGTAGAATTGAGGGCCGGTGCAGTGCCCGCCATGTAGATGGTGGTCTAGCGGGGCGACTCGTGATCGTCTAGTGCTGGCTCATCATCAAAGCAGCCCCCAAGTCTACCGTCGTACAACGGGCACATCGACTAGGTATCCCTGACCGATGACTCGCCTCGGAGTAGAGAAGGGTGTCTCCACCAGACGCAGAGTTGTCCATGAGATCGACTCCATGGGTGAAGCCAACGAAAACATGGAATTCCATATCAGAAGAGGAGGTGAGAGCTGTGATGTTCCAAATGGAACATAACAAATCTCCATATCCGGATGGCTTCCCCATAGAATTCAATCAGAATTTTTGGAAGGTCATCAAGATTGACCTTTTGGAATTTTTCAATTCCCTTCATGACGGCCAACTTGACCTATTCAGGCTTAACTTTGGTGAGATCGTTTTGTTGCCGAAAATTAAGGAGGTTGAGTGGATCCAGCAATATAGGCCCATATGCCTCCTTAATGCCAGCTTCAAATTTTCACCAAAGTGGCTACTAATAGGCTCAACACGGTTGCTGACCATGTTCTTTGGCCATCTCAAACAGCTTTCATGCAAGGCTGAAATATACTCGACGGAGTAGTAATCCTACATGAGACCAGAGACCGTCCATGAGATGCACCAAAAAACATGAGTGGGGTAGTTTTCAAGATTGACTTTGCAAAGGCCTGTGACAAGGTTAAGTGGTCTTTCCTTAAACAGGCCCTGAGAATGAAAGGATTCTCCGATAAATGGCGCCAGTGGATCCAAAATTTTGTCACTAGAGGTAGTGTGGTTGTCAAAGTCAATGATGACATAGGTCATTACTTTCAAACAAAAAAAAGGACTACGTCACGGTGACCCCATGTCTCCAATGTTATTTAACATTGTTGCTGGCATGCTGATTATCTTGACTGATCGTGCCAAGCAAGACGGTCAGATTGCAGGTGTAGTACCACACCTTGTGGATGGTGGACTCTATATTCTCCAATATGCTGATGATACAATTCTTTTATGGAACATGATCTGCATATGGCTCGAAACCTGAATTTTTTCTTCCAGCGTTTGAGCAAATGTCAGACCTCAAAATTAATTTCCATAAAAGTGAGTTGCTCTACTTGGGAGAAGCCGGCGAGGAGGCGGCTAATTATGCTGGCATGTTTGGTTGTGCACAAGGCAAATTCCCGATTAAATATTTGAGAATTTCGATAGATTATCGGCATCTCTCTAATGTGGAGTGGAAACATGTTGAGGAACGCTTAGAGAAACAATTGACCAGTTGGAAAGGCAAGTTGCTCTATTGGAGGACGGTTGGTCTTGATCAGTTTTGTACTCACAAATATGGTTATCTATATGCTTTTCTTTTACTAACTCCCTAAAGGGATCTTGCAAAGGTTGGATTATTTTAGATCCAGGTTCTTTTGGCAAAGAGACAGTGAAAAAAAGTGCAAGCTGCTCAAATGGAGTGTGGTTTGTAGGCCAAAAGACCAAGGTGGCCTTGGCATTCATGACCTACAGGTGAAGAATGGTGTCTTACTTAGTAAATGGTTGTTCAAACTACTTACTGAGGACCCTCCTGCGCAACAAGTACCTAGGCTGAAAGGTTGTGTCTCAGGCCTATTGGAAACATGGTGACTCGCACTTTTGGGCTGGTCTAATGGCCACAAAGAAACATCTTTTCCACTTTGGATCCTTCGCGATCAAAGACAGGTCAGAAGTTCGTTTCTCGGAGGACATTTGGCTAGGCAATGCCAGCCTCCGAGAACAATATCTTGCCTTGTACCACATTTTCGATATGAATGATACTCTAGCGCGGGTGCTCAGTTCATTCCCGCCAGATATTTCTTTCAGGCAAGATTTGATTGGTCCCCATCTTATGTCATGGCAAAATCTTCTATCTCGTTTGGATTCTATTAACCTGACATAAGGACGGGATGTGTTTCAGTGGAACCTCACTATATTTGGGTCCTTCACAGAACGTACCATGCGCTCATACATTCAGAGGTTCCGATGGAAAATAACAAGAAAATTTGGAAGTCTAAGATTTCACTGAAAGTCAAAATATGGTGCGATTGTCGCATCTCTTGAAATGTATGGTATTTAATCTGGTATGAATTTTTCTAATAATTCTTTTGTAGTACCATGCATTTCAAGAGAAATTTTATCTTGACTTGGTCATGTTTTTTTTTTTGCGAAAATTGACTCGGTCATGTTAGGACGAATTCTATGTTTCCTTGTAGTATATGTATTATATATAATCAAACAAAGTAACAAACTTTGGTATAGATTTCAAATCTGTAGAAAAATGAAGAGTGGGGATGCTCGTCTGGATACAGATACTCCAGTCTTTTGGTTTATGTATTCAGCGGTCAAATAGGAGTGGGGATGCTCGTCTGGATACAGATAGTCTGACCTCGGCAAGCCCGGTCCCTCCTAGACGTGCGACTAATGATCATCAAATTTTAAAATTCCATTATAACACCTGCAGATCGTGATCCATGTTCCATGATGCATCACCGGCGCACGGAACAGAGAGAGAGAGAGAGATTCCAAAAATAGTCAACCTCATGCCAAGATTACCAGCTTCATTATTGCTGTTAATATCATACTGCGGGCGGGTAACAACCTCCCCGATTAAGCTTAACAACCCCCGCCGGACGGCCATGGTCTTTTACAGGAAGGACCCTGCGTTCCACGTCCCCTGGTTCGTAATTTACGACTAGGACCTCGATACAGCTGAGAAACTATGATATAGTCCCCGCCGGGTCAGCCGCGCCTCCCGCCCGGTCCGTTCCCGCTGCTGTTGTTCCCCGGCGCTCACGCGAATGCCAATGCCAATAGCGGCCGCGGCCGGAAACGGAGAGGCCTCGCCGCTCGTGGAGGCGGTGGGGTGTAACATGCTGCAGCCGCGGGGTGGGCCGCCTCCACCGTCGCCGTCCCCGGTGGTCGGCAAGCCGCTCGCGTCCGGCGCAGTGCCGCGGCACGCGCTGGAGTTCGACGGCGATGGGCGGTATATGGACGCGCCATGGGACCTGCCTACGTCGCCGGAGACGTCGCCTTCCTCCGCACCGGGGGCGTTCACGTGGCATCACGTCGAGCTCCCGCGGTTGCTCACCGGTGGCGCGGCCGCGAAGCCGCTCCACCACGCGCAGGCGCTGATCGAGCTCCTGTGCCCGCCGCTCACACTCCAGGAGATCCTCGCGCTCGTCGGGAACGGCCCGCACTGCGGCGGCGTCGCCGACGGCGGCGGCGGCGCGCTCGTGCTCCGCGTCAGCGCGCCCGGCCCGCTCGGCAGCGCCTTCGCAATCCGCCTCGCCGCGCGCGTCACCGAGAGCTCCGTAGTCACCGTGTCCGTCGGCGCCGTCCCGCGGCTCGCGTTCGGGACCACGCAGGCGTCGCTCCTCTCGGAGGTGCCCCTCGGGGTGGCCGCCTCGCTCGCCGAAGAGGGGCACGGCGGCGGCCGCGCCGTCGAGGGCGGCGTCGTCATCGACGAGCGCCTGCTCGAGTCGCTGCTCGCCATGAACCACGCGGACGGAGCCCACACCGACAACCCAGTGCCACGGACGGTGTCCAACCTCCTCGTGCACGTCCTCGGCACGCACGTCGACCACGTCCACGACATTGTCACGCGCCTCGAGATGGAGATCGACAACATCGAGCTGCACATCGACAAAGGTGGGTGACGGAGGTTGCTTTCTTGGCTGGTAATCTCAAAGCATACAATAATTTATGTGGTACGGTGCTTTTTCTACTAGTCATCTTTTTAAGAGACTGCAAAAAAAAAGGCAATCTTTTAGGAGTTGATACTAACTTCATGTCTATGCCTTTGTGGTTGGTGATGACAAATTCTTGTTGTATGAACAACATGAGTTGCATTAATCATCATCATAGAATATTAATTGAACAGGAAGCTTAATTTGGTGGTAAGGAAATGGGGGTTGGGTACCAAATTTGTTGCCATTGTTGATGTGCATTGGAATGGCGAACTGGGAGAACTTCTGGAAGGTCAACACGAGCTTGCTGATGTTCTTGGGTTAACTGTGGATTGTTCGATTTGCAACACAGTTTTGGTTCCACATTTGTGCTTAAGCTGATTCTCAAATGGTGTTTTTCCATCTAGAGGTCATTCCCTGATAGATTGAAGATGCCCTAATGCTGGAATAAAGATAAAAGAGGAAGCTAAGAACTTAACAGGTTTTGCTTATGGATGGTAGAATGTGAATTGTCAAGCAACCTTATTTTCTGAAATGCGATGAATGCAGTGGCGGCCCAACATGATCTTTTCTGCCCCATCTGCGAGTTATTGGGGGGATTTTGTTCATCAATATCTTGGGTTCTAGACAGGTTAATGTCAATGGAATGCAATATAAAGCAAGTCTTCATTACTACTGATAAACTTGTACTCAAATTTGTTTGTAAGGTGATATCATATAATCGAATTACTTTAGTTTATGTAGTAATAGTCTAGTTTGATTATGCATATATCTACAAGGTATCAGATGGCAAATGTATTCACCTAGCACCTGGCAAATCGTCTCTTGAGATTTTTCATGGTATGCTTATGTATGTTGATTGCAGGTGGTCACTTCATGAGGAAACTTCTGTTGGATGGTAGGAGATTCCCCAAAATGCACCTTGATTTACAGCGCCTACTTCAGGTATTTGTTGAACCCTCTCCCAAATTTCTGAAGAGATATACTGGGGATTTGAGTGGGATGTACTTCAGTGATGTATTTAACTGAGTGTCCATGTGACCCCAAGATCAATATCATCTGCTGTTTCCTGACCTACCATACCATGATACCAAATAAAAGTTGGAGACCTGATGCTAATATGCTGTTCCTCCAGGTGGTTTCTCACGGCGAACAAGTCTTCCCCCGTGTGAAGGAAAGATGCGCGAGCAAGAGTTGGTTCGCAACTGAGGATATTGCCGCCCTCGAAGATTTGATCGGCCGCCTTAGGAGGCTCAAGGAAAACCTTGGATTTATAACAAACAGAGTGACTACGCTGCAGGCCAGCCTCGACAGCTGGCAGTCAGAACAGATCAACAAGAGCCTATACTATCTTTCATTCCTCTCCATAGTTTTCCTCCCTCTCTCCATTGTAACCGGAGGTAAGTTCTCCATGTTGGTCATCATAGTGGGCTTCCCCATCATAAGGTTGTTTCCCGTTCATGGGTGATCACCTGGATATACCCTTCCCTGCTATTTTACGCAGTTTTTGGAATGAATGTCGGTGGTGTGCCATGGACCGAGCAGAACAAGAACCCCGCAAATCTGGACGGTTTCGCCAACGTGATGCTGATATGTGCCGTGATCTTGCTGCTCCTTCTGCTTTGCTTTCTGTTCCCTTCACTGTATTCTCATGTGTCGGCATGGCGAACCCGGCGTGAGCTGACCAGGAGTGGCTCCCAGAACAAGAGGCACCTGAAACTCTTCAAAGGCCACAGGGAAGGTTACATGCGCCTGTGAGGTGAACATCACAGGTAAAATGGTGCAGCAGTTATTTAGCATGAATGGAACCTTCTTATGTATGCTCATCTCCTTGAAATCCATCCATGAATGCAGGTTCTTCCTGTATTCACCTGGGGGATGCTTTCCGGTAGGCAATCATGAAGGGAAGGTCCGAGGTGTTTCATTGGCAGCGAGAAATCTTGATACCAAGAATTTCTTTGGTGATGTTGTTGTAATATTGGGTGTAAAATTAGACAGAAAACTAGATAGGGGCCATGTACAGCTTTGGTTCACAACCTCCGACATAGGTTCACCACACATCTGTTCATTTTTTAGTTCTTTTCTTTTCCATTGTTATCTTGGGGAAGTTTGGTAGTAAGTCTCACTGTACCATTATTTTGCCTGTAAACTTTTTCAAGAGAGCAAGCTAATTGCTTCGACCATTGTTCTTCAGGTGTCTGTTCATTTACTCTCATCATAGTTGCATGATTTTTCTTCAGAACTGGATCATGGAAGAAACCAACATGTTCAAGAATATGGCAGTATGCTGATTGGCTTCATTGTTTAGACCAAGAGGCACATACAATTTGGGAATGGTCCCGGTCCAAAAGCTTCTTCAGAATATTCACGGTTTCTTCCTACCAGCCAACATAATTCATGAATTCAAGCGGTTGCTATCTTCAATATTCTCAACACAGTTATTCCAAATTTGCACAACATGAGATAAAAATATTGTTTACCCCTTGCAATCTAGTGTTGTACATGTTGAGACGGATTCCCCAAGAGAAATGGTACATGAGTACAATTGGTACATCTGAAGTGCATTTCACTTTCCACGCCACCAAGGACAAGAGATTGTTCAGACCGAAGAACTAATCCCACTTCAACGAAAAAGAATGAAGTGTTCCTAGTGATGCGAATTTGGAGGGCAGTTGCAATCACCACTCTTCACTATTATACACAGCCTCTTGTGAAAATGCCGCCTGCATCGCTATTGAATTACAGTTCAGCTGACAGAAATGGTGAGCAATTGACGGGCAACACAGGAAATGTCCTTCTAGATCCTGCAGTTCATAGCACTGGTGTTAGGAAGCACTTATCAGTAAGTAAACATAGAACTGTGAGTTAAAAGGATTTTTCTTATGTAACATTATATACCCTATATAATCTAAAGCTAGAACAAGCTTGTAATGTTTCAGATATGAAACTGTTGCATTTATAATACTAAACCGAGTAGCTAGATGCTACAACTCTACCGGACTGAATGATCATGGATCTACTGTCAAAAGTATAAGAAAGCTTTTATCGACAGAAGTAGATTCAGACTATCGAAATCCATCGGCATATTTCTGCAGTGTAGCTTACTCAGGTCTATCATGAGCACCCATACGTATATCAGCTGGGATGATAATATATTCTGGAAAAAGAAATGATAATAGACCAAAGTGATAATAGACCAAAGTAATGCACCTCAATCCAAGTTTAATTCTGGTTTTGCAACTGCACACGAGATGAATGATCTGCAAATATAATACAACATGAATATCATAATTCATCAGGTTTATCTGAGCCGAGTAGTGCAATAAAGAACCAGATATAGTGTTAGTATGGTGAATAGTACCACTTGTAACACCAGTAGAAATCATTCTATCCATATTATCTATACGTCTTTGTATGGACCTCAGTAGCATGTTTAGCGCTAACACTCTCTTGCGGATAGAAGAAATCCTTGCTGCATGTTGTGCTATTACCGGGGAGGGTGCATTCTCCAATAGCCTGTCTAGTTCTGCAGAAACCAATAGGCATAGTTTCATAAAATTCACGACGCACAAGGAGAGTATGAGTTGAAAACAATATGCATGCAGAGAAAAATAACAACACAAAGTTCAATTCAGAAACATATGAACCACAAAATAAGCATCCAATAACAGAAGTATAAATCTCTGGGGTGATATCTTGCCAAATGCTGATGTACTTCACATAACATGGTTCAAGGTAGGATCACATGTGCCGGGAAATACACAGGAGCACATGGATGCTCCACCCCCCTATATGAAATTAAATTCAAAAAATACAAGAAAAATTCAAAAAATGAAATCTTGAACTATCAAACTCAGGTGCCCATTCTACTCCCGTATGAAGTTTCGTAGAAAAAATACCAGGAAATGTATCCGTGGCGACAAAAATACAGTCCGAAATAAAATCCATCCAAACAGTTTTTTTTCTATACATAATAATTATTTGTCTTTTTTGCCACGGATACGTTTCCTGGTATTTTTTTCATGAAATTTCACACGAAAGTATATTGGGTTCCCAGGTTTCATATTCCAAAATCTCAGTTTTTTTTTTTGAAATTTCCTTGTATTTTTTTTGAATTTAATGTTCACATAGGGGTGTGGAGCACCCAGGTGCTACAAATCCTCTTCCCACGTGTGCCTCTCAATACTGCAAGCACGATAAGCAATCTCTCATAGGCAACATGATTAAATGTACATTAGTTACCCTAAGATCGGATTTAATTCCTTGCAATTAACTCAATGGTGCTGGTAGGGTGCAGGGCACAAGAGCAAAACCTGTCGTCGCAAACAAAAGGGCAAAAAACATGTACTCTTTTTTTTTCCGAAAAGGCTCAGATCTATTATAAAGATTCGTACAAAGCACCCCAAACATAGTAAAAATACATCAAGGTTTTTGGACCACCGAACGACCACTACCGCCGCTAGAACGAGCTGTCGACGGGCCGCTGTCGCCGCTCCCATACCGGAACCAGCCTGACCTTGTCAATGACAGCAGGTAAGTCTTCGTGCACGTGCCCTTAAGGACCAGCGCCCCAAAGCCGCAGGCGCCGCCATTGAACCCTTAAATCAATTCGAAGAACCTGACACGAAATCTCACCGTCTCGTATGCAAGGCGAGAAACCCTAACCACGCCACCCCAAGGAGACGGCAAGAATCTACTCCCAAGCTCCGTCTAATCCATCCTAACGGACGAACTTGAGGAGGATCGGAGCCTGGAAGACGGAGCCTGGAAGACTGGCTCGGAGATGAAGCACCGCCATCCATCCGAGTGCCGCCCCTGTGAGGATTAAGACCCTAACCTATCTACTAACCGGACTCGAGACACCAAGATTCCCCTCCCCGCCATCGGAGGGAAGGAGATTCCACGGGCTCGCCAGCAGATATTGAGGTGAGGAAGCTTCGCCCTAGTCGCCTTGCGAGAGGGGAAGGAAAGCCAACGATAAATGTTAGAGTACGTAATGGCCTAATGGGCCTGCGCCCGTTAGTCTTAGGGTTAATTAGAGATAAGGGTCGCTTGCTTGGGAGTCAAGTAAACCTCTCTATATAAGGAGAGGACATGTATAAATCTAATCAAGCAACAAGCAATCATATTTGCTAGGCTTCCTTAGGGAGCCGGGAGACCTAACCCTAGTCGCCGCCCTGCTCTCTCTCTCTCGCGCGCGCAAGCAACGACGGCGCCCCAGTGCCGGCGACCACGCCTTCCTCCACGCCACCCCTCCTTCCACCCCTACAACCTGAGACCACGCTCTGGTAGGGATCCGGTTCATACCAATTTGGTATCATCTTTCCCGGTTCGATCATGTCCAGCCCTCCACCGAGTTCTTCCCACCCGCCGCCGCCGCACACCTACCCGCCGCCACCAGCGTCTTCGTCGGCGCACCTACCCGCTGCCACCACGCTCTGGTAGGGATCCGGTTCATACCAATTTGGTATCATCTTTCCCAGTTCGATCATGTCCAGCCCTCCACCGAGTTCTTCCCACCCGTCGCCGCCGCACACCTACCCGCCGCCACCAGCGTCTTCGTCGGTGCTGCTGCCCCACACAGCAGGCGCGCCGGCAGTGGGTGTGCTGGCGTCCTCAGGGGCGATTGTACCCTCTGCCCCGGCGCCGTCCGCCCTCGTCCTCACCCCGGAGCAGATGATAGCCGCAATCCTGGAATTACGGCAAGCCGTGGCGGGCATCAGGGCCTTCCTCGTCGGGCCCTATGCGCCCCAGCCGCATCCCCAGCAGCCACCTCCGCCGCCGCCACACCAACAGCGGCTACCCCCGCCGCCGCCGCCCTCGGCGCCTGTCATCTCGTACCAGTATGGGATGCCCTACGACGGGACTGCGACGACCTCGTTCCCATTAGCGCCGCCACCGTCCAGGGCATCCCCATCTAGCAGATCAAGTTCCCGCTGTCGCCGTCACCGCTTCCGACTTGGATCGCTACCTGTCACGTGTCGGTGGCGGTGAGGCTGCAGGCTGCTGCGCGCGGCCTCCTAGCGTGTCGGCGTGTGCGGGAGATGTGTGGTCTGCAGCTGCAGCTCCTCCAAGTTGCGCTTCGCTGCGCAAAGGACCTCGATCTCGTCCGCTGCGTCGGGGATCTTGGGCATGTGGTTTCCCCCACGGGCGGCGGGCATGCTGTTTTCCCCGCGGGCAGCGACCTCAACGTCTGCGACATCGGCGGTTGGGGAGGCGCACCCCTCCTCGTCATTCTCCATCGAAAGCCCTCCACTCTTCTCTGTGCGGTGCAGACCAACAGCCGTCCGGCGGGGAGAAGGCATGGTGTCACCTCTTAGAATTATATTGATAATGGCATTTGGCCTTTTGTATTCTAGTCTTTTGGCATCCTTTTGTAGCCTTTTGGCATCCTCTTGTACATGTATATATGTTGGCTTTGGCCTCCTAATTAATACAAGTTGTTAATGTAACATGGTATCAGGTCCAAGTTAGGGTCTCCACCTCACGCACCATTGCAACTCGTGCTAATCAGATCGAATTTTTTTTCTCTTTGCTTGGTCTTCCTTCGATCTCATCGGCTTGGAGATCTGTCTGCCCGTATCCTCCAAGGGGCTGCTGCATTTTTTCTTCCGATCTGCTCCAAGTCGAGTCGCCGTCCGCCCGTATCCCCAAGGGCGCCGCCGCTCGTCTTCCTCCAAGGTCGCCGCTGGCCCTGCCGAACCTGGCTGTCGTCTGCTTCCTGCATCATTGCTTTGTGCCCGCCGCCGTGCCGCCCCCGGCTCCGATTCCCGGCGCCCTCCCACGCGGGTTACTCCCTACCGCTGTTGTACTCCCGTTTCGGCTGCTCGGATCAAGCGCGCGGTTGCTCCCGTTTCGGCCGCCTGGATCGACCTGTCTAACGCTCGAGGCGCTCTTCGTCCGCTTTGCGCTACTGACGCCCGCGTCCTCCGACCTTCACCGTTGTCCGCCTCGGCCGCCATCTGTACGCCAGCCCGTCGCGTTGCGCGTGCACGAAGTCTACAGCTGCTGCGATCTGTTCGTGGCAGCTTTGCTGGAAGTCGCAGCTTGGGCCGTTGTTTTGGGCCTGCCTTGGGTGCTGGCCTGCAGCCTTGGGCATCGATGCTGTAGCTCCTCACGGGACGTCATTCCAGTGGATTGGCTGACTTGTGTTATGTGATCCAAAAAAAGAGAGAGTAAAAAAAATTGATATGATGTTCCCATCGGGGCAACATCTTCATTGTTGCCCGCAGACTTCCGACGGTGTTCCCTATATTGATCATGTCTCACACATGCGCCGTTGCTCAGTGCTTGGTGCTCGTCCGTCTGTGACGTTGTCCCCTACGACGTGTTCAGCAGGCTTCGGTGACCGCTCTGCATCGACTCCTCGAGTGGCTTCCACATGCGGCTCTATGTCAACTCGTTACTCTCAGTCGACTCTACACGCAGCTTCCACGGGTGGTGGGATTGCTCATTGTCGACAGGTGTTTCTACCTCGACCTCTTCTGCCATGTCCCTATCTGCGCGTGAGATTGCGCAACTGCAATGCCTGATTGCTGCTTGGGATTCTTCACCGTCTGGTTCTGCGGGTTCTGTGACTGACTCTTCTGGCACTGAGAAACCACCTTCTAATCATTCAGGTACATCCCCATGGATTCTTGATACCGGAGCATCTTTTCATATGACTTATGATTCTTCCACTTTAACCTCCGTTCGACCTGTCGAGTCTCATGTTCGTGTTCTTACAGCTGATGGCACTCCCCTTGCTGTAGCTAGCCGAGGCACTCTTAGCACTTCTTCATTTCATGTTCCCTCTGTCGCTCATGTTCCTCGACTTACCATGCAGCTCATATCTAGTGGTCAGATTGTTAACTCTAGTTGTAGGGTCATTCTCGACTTTGATTCGTGTTCTGTTCAGGACCGTCATACTGGTGCTCTGCTTGGTGCTGGCCCACACCGCCCTGATGGTCTTTGGGAGCTTGACTGGCTTCGTCTTCCCTCCGCTGCCACCACCGCCAGTCTCGCAGCCCCTGTTGCTGCATCTACCAGCTCTTTTCAGCAGTGGCATCATTGTCTTGGCCATTTATGTGGTTCTCGTCTCTCATCTTTGGTTCATCGTGGTGTTCTGGGGTCTGTCTCCGGTAACGCTTCGTTGGATTGTCTGGGTTGTAGACTTGGTAAGCAGATTCAGCTACCCTATCCTCACAGTGAGTCAGTGTCCGAGCGCCCTTTTGATCTCGTTCACTCTGATGTTTGGGGTCCGGCTCCCTTCGCTTCGAAAGGGGGTCATCGCTACTATATTATCTTTATAGATGATTTTTCTCGGTACACTTGGATATATTTCATGTCTTCTCGTAGTGAGGTCTTATCTATTTACAAAAAAATTGCTGCCATGGTTCACACCCAGTTTGCCTCTCATATTCGTGTTTTTCACGCAGATTCAGCTGGTGAGTATATCTCCCAGCGTTGCAAGGATTCCTTGCTGAGCAGGGTACTCTTACTCAGTTCTCTTGCCCTGGTGCTCATGCTCAGAATGGTGTGGCTGAGCGCAAGCATCGTCATCTTCTTGAGACGGCGCGTGCGATGATCGCCGCCTCTCTTCCGCCTCACTTCTGGGTTGAGGCTGTTACCACTTCCACCTATCTCATCAACATTCAGCCATCTGCTGCTCTACAGGGTGGTATCCCTCTCGAGCATCTTTCTGGTCGTTCTCCTAATTATCCGTCGCTTCGTTTGTTTGGTTGCGTTTGCTATGTTTTGCTTGCCCCTCTTGAACGCACCAAATTGTCCGCTCAGTCTGTTGAGTCTGTCTTTCTCGGATACAGTGATAAGCATAAGGGCTACCGATGTTGGGATCCTGTCAGTCGTCGCAATGCGTATTTCGCGGGATGTGACCTTTGATGAGTCCTGTCCCTTCTACCCGCGTCCATCCTCCTCGGCCTTTTCCACGGAGGACATCTCTTTTCTTACATTTCCGGATACACCTCCTTTTGTGCACAGTATTCCTACTCCTCGTCGTATTCCTACTCCTCGTCCCGCTGTTGTAGATTCGATGCCATCCTCTCCTACGGTTTCTTCTCCTCCCTTGTCTCATAACTCTCCACCTTCATCATCGATATCTTCCCCTTCTCCACCTTCATCGCCGGTACATTCCCCATCTTCACCTCCAGTGATTCCACCTCTTCCCTCCTTTCCATTCCATTATACTCGTCGTCCACGTGTTGTGGACGAGTCTACTGATACGCCCTCTACTTCTGGTGCGTCGTCTTCCTCCTCTCAGCCGACTTATGGTCTTCGTTCTCGGCCTTGTCCGCCCCCTGGCCGATATTCTCCTTCTCGTTATGGTCTTTCGACCGTTCTTGAGCCGACTTCTTATCGAGATGTTGTTGTTCATCCTGAATGGCAGTTTGCGATGGCAGAGGAGATTGCTGCTCTTGAGTGCCCCGGCACGTGGGATCTGGTTTCTCTTCCTCCCCGTGTTCGTCCCATCACTTGTAAGTGGGTCTATAAGATTAAGACTCGCTCTGATGGTTCTCTTGAGCGTTACAAAGCTCGTCTTGTGGCTCGTGGCTTTCAGCAGGAGCATGGTCGTGATTATGATGAGACTTTTGCTCCTGTGGCCCATATGACCACTATCCGCACACTTCTCGTCGTGGCCTCTGTTCGTCATTGGTTTGTGTCTCAGCTTGATGTGAAGAATGCCTTTCTAAATGGTGAGTTGTGTGAGGAGGTTTATATGCAGCCACCACCTGGGTATTTTGTTCCTGATGGCATGGTTTGTCGTCTTCAACGCTCTCTCTATGGCCTTAAACAAGCCCCCCGTGCCTGGTTTGAGCGTTTTGCCTCTGTGGTGACCGCCGCTGTTTTTTCGCCCAGTGCTCATGATCCAGCATTGTTTGTCCACCTTTCTGCTCTTGGTAGGACTCTTATTCTTCTATATGTTGATGACATGATCATCACCGATGATGACTCTGAGTACATTGCCTTTGTCAAGGCACGTCTTAGTGAGCAGTTTCTTATGTCTGATCTTGGTCCTCTTCGCTACTTTCTTGGGATTGAGGTTTCTTCTACCTTTGATGGCTTCTTTATTTCCCAAGAAAAGTATATCCAGGATCTTCTCTCTCGTGCAGCTCTTAGTGATGAGCGCACTGTTGAGACTCCTATGGAGCTCAATGTCCATCTTCGTGCTTTTGATGGGGAGCCCTTGTCTGATCCGACGCGTTATCGTCATCTTGTCGGGAGTCTTGCCTATCTTGCCGTCACTCGTCCAGATATCTCCTACCCTGTCCATATTCTGAGTCAGTTTGTTTCTGCTCCTACTTCAGTTCACTATAGTCACCTTCTTCGTGTTCTACGATATCTTCGTGGCACGATCTCTCATCGTCTCTTCTTCCCTCGTTCCAGCTCGTTACAGCTCCAGGCCTATTCGGATGCTACGTGGGCTAGTGATCCTTTGGATCACCGTTCACTTTCTGCTTACTATGTTTTTCTTGGTGGTTCCCTCATTGCCTGGAAGACGAAGAAACAGACTGCAGTTTCCATTCGAGTGCAGAGGCCGAGTTGCGAGCTATGGCTCTTCTGACGGCAGAGGTGACTTGGTTATGATGGTTACTTGAGGATTTCGGTGTTTCAGTTACTACACCTACCACCCTCTTGTCCGAGAGTACAGGTGCTATCAGTATTGCGCGGGACCCCGTGAAGCATGAGCTTACCAAGCATATTGGTGTTGATGCCTTTTTTGTGCGCGCTGCTGTTCAGGATCATGTTATTGCTCTTTAGTATGTGTCTTCCGAGTTACAGCTAGCGGACTTCTTCACGAAGTCCCAGACTAGAGCGCAACATGGGTTTCACCTCTCCAAACTCAGTGTTGTGGATCCACCATGAGTTTGAGGGGGGGGGGTGTTAGAGTTATATTGATAATGGCATTTGGCCTTTTGTATTCTAGTCTTTTGGCATCCTTTTGTAGCCTTTTGGCATCCTCTTGTACATGTATATATGTTGGCTTTGGCCTCCTAAATAATACAAGTTGCTATTGTAACATCACCGACAGGAGCGCACCGCATAGCACCACTGCATTCCGCCGCCTGCCGCCGCGAGGGCACCTCTGCTAGTCGCTCTTGCGACCACTTCCAGGTGACCATACACATGCACTCCTTTTGTCCAGATGATGTCCATGGGATCCAGGTGGCTATACACGTGCACGTCCGACGTGCGGATGGTGTCCACTTTATGTTCAGGGGTCCAAAATAAAGCGTCCCAGTCCATTTCAGGTTGAGAGTAATAAAACAAGCTGAGATGTAAAAGGCTTGTTTTTAGGTGTTAGGTTTGTGTTGCATTGAGTCATGGTTGGTTATCAGTTGGTTAGGTTGCAACTCGAGGACAAGCTGCATGTCCAGGTGGGGTGTAGTGTTAAGAGTACGTAATGGCCTAATGGGCCTGGGCTGGCGGTATAGCCCGTTAGTCTTAGGGTTAATTAGAGATAAGGGTCGCTTGCTTGGGAGTCAAGTAAACCTCTCTATATAAGGAGAGGAGATGTATCAATCTAATCAAGCAAGAAGCAATCATATTTGCTCGGCTTCCTTAGGGAGCCAGGAGACCTAACCCTAGCCGCCGCCCTGCTCTCTCTCTCTCTCTCACGCGCGAGCGCAAGCAACGACGGCGCCCCAGCGCCAGCGACCACGCCATCCCTCCTTCCACCCCTACAACCTGAGACCACGCCCTGGTAGGGATCCGGTTCATACCAATAAACCTGTACACTCATGTAATGATGGCGCCACAGAAGCCTTGCTTCTACCGTATTCAACTTATATAAGTGTGCAGGTAATAAAGGGCAGCCCCAGTGCATGTAGCTCCCGCTTGCGCAGGGTCTGGGGAAGGGTCCGACCACTTTGGGTCTATTGTACGCAGCCTTTCCCTACATTTCTGTAAGAGGCTGTTTCCAGGACTTGAACCCGTGACCTCATGGTCACAAGGCAGCAGCTTTACCACTGCGCCAAGGCTCCCCTTCATAAGTGTGCAGGTAATAAACAAACAATTTATTATAGTCAATACAACATAATACCACTACTCTATGTCCTGACCTTAAACACCAGAACCGTCCAGATACAAGGGGTGCGCATCACCCGGAGCCAAAGACTCGCTACCCATATAGGTCCTGCTTTTTATGGAAAGCAACATGCACTGGAGAACCCAGCCTAGCAAGTATGGTTTGCTGGACCAAATCTTCCTCAATCAGGTATTTATCTTACTCTGCGTATTTCCATGTGTTTTGTCAATTTAACTATCATATTTGTGTTTGTATCGACAGTGATGTACTTTTCAGTAATATAATTTTAATTCCAATCTAGTGAACCCTTTTGTATGCCATAACTTAGCACCTCGCTGGCTTCATTTCTATTTGTTTGTCCACTGAGTTAGTTGCTTAATATACTTCATTTTGTTGTTTGGGTGTTTCAAAGTGCAGTTTTTTATCCAAGAACTGAGCCCCGATGATATTCCAAACCGCTCTTGTTTGTCTTTCACTTATGTAGGATAATAATAGAGCCAACAGCTGGCTATATAAATCTACCATATCACCAAAAGCCAGCCTTAGTTACTGTATAGAGTTGGCAATTAGGTTAGTACTTTTTTTCACTTTCTCTCTTCATTTTTCTCATTAGTTCTTTTTACCTAGGAGCACACGTAGAGCTCACTCCTTCTCTTTTTCCTTACCTCTCTTTTCCACATAGGCAAAAATGTCATCTAATAAGCAGGCTTATAGCGTACTACCTCCATCTCGGTTTATTGGTCCCCTTTGTATTTTGTGCCAAATTTTGATAATAGATTTCACTAACAAAATATAAGTTGTATACCACAAAACTTATATTGTTGGATTCATATTCGAAAGAGGTTTTCAATGATACTATTTTCATGGCAAATAACTTATTTTTTGGTAGTTAAATCAAAGGTCAAAGTTTGACCCAAAATACAAGGGGGGCTAATAAACCAGGACGGAGGTAGTACTAGTATTATACTTCCTCTGAATACGCTATCATTGTCAAGTCAGCCATGCCACTTAAAAACATGCTCTACATTATTATTAGTTCATAAATACTCCCTCTGTTCCGAAAAACTAATTGCACTGCAACAAAACTGAAACCAAATACTAGCATGAGCATCTCTACAATAAGAATGATCTTCGGTTCGAATTGACAGAAAAATACACATTAACTACTGCTCAGACAACAAGGCTGGGTCAGTACCAGAATGACCATAAAAAAGAAATACTAGCGCGAGTACCCATATCACACTGTGCCACAAAAATTCAGGAGCTTAAAGCAGAATCTGTTGGTCCTTAGGCATTTCTAACCGATCCCCAGTAACCAGTTAGAGGAGTAAAATTCCGGTTTTACTCTAACCGGGACCTAACCGATCCCCAATAGACCATAGTGGAGTAAAAAAATTACTTGGCCACCGCAAATCTCCCTATTTTTACTCCACCGCTTGGTGGCCGAGTAGAAAATCTCTCCCTCTCTTCCTTTCCTTTGCCTCCTCTTCTCCCCCTCGCCCTGCCGCCGGCGCGTCCCCCGCCCTTCCCTACCGCCCCCTCACCTCCCAATGGCCGGACGCGGTGGCCGGTGATCTCCGCCGCCGATCCACAACGCGGATCCGCGCCGCCACGCCCGTGGGTCGTCGTCTGCTGGCGCATCCTCAAGCCGCCACCGCTCGCCCAATCGGCCCACCCCCACCTGATTCGCCGATTTCCCGGAGCTCCCTCCGCCGCGGCCGCCGACGAGGACCTACCTCGGCGTCCGGCAGCGCTCGTGGGGGATATGGGTGGCAGAGACCACCGACCGGGAGACCCACAAGAGGAAGTGGGACGGGTCGTTCCACACGGCGGACCTTGCGGCGATGGAGTATGACCGGTGGCAAGTCCGGTTCCACGGCCGCGTTGCGAGGCTGAACTTCCCGTTCTGGACGGCGTCGGTCCACCTCATCCCGCCGGAGCCGGGTGTGGTGAGCGCGGCGATAGCGCGGGAGGAGTGAGAGGCGAGGGAGCGCCTCGAGGCGGAGGCCGCCGACGAGGCATACATGGAGGACCTCCGCCGCCAGCACTTGAAGCTCGTGGAGGCGGAGCAGGCGATATTCGCCGACAAACGGGGAGGTCATCGTCATCTCCGATGACGAGGTGTAAGGCGGCGAGGAGGAGGAATTCGACGTTGAGGAGTGGCAGAGCATCTTCCCCGACTGCGACGACGACGGCACCGGCAAGGACCCAGCTCTCACCGAGGGTGGCCTGTCGAGGAAGGATTGGCTCAACCCCCACTACGGCCGTTGAGGTTGAGTAGTTTTTAGTGTAGTTTTAAGTTTAGTGTAGTTTAGGTCCAAATTTATGTTTAATGTTCGGTTGTCAAGACTATCTATGTTGAACTTATGTTTAAATGCATGCAAGTTTCGGTTGAAATTAGGTTGAATTTATGCAAATTTACGTTTTACTCCGCTAAGTTTAGGTGATCGGCTAAAACCGACCATAACTTAGTGGAGTATAAATACTCCACTAAGATTTACTCAACCGGATACTCCGCTATTTTTTAGGGGATCAGTTAGAAATGCCCTTAGATCAGTCAGATGCCATATCTTATCACTAAGTATCAATTAATCCAATTCACTTAGAGCAGAGCAAATCTGTATCGAATCACTTGATTAAAACACATGCCGGAGACACCTCAACGCAAACTAGCCACGAAGCGCAAACAAAACCCTAGGCGAAGAGGAGCCCGCACACCCCCACGGGACGGCCGCAGAGGCAGCAGCGAGGAGCAAGTAAATTTGAGGCCAAGGCGTAAGAGATGATGCAGGAGGTAACCACCTACCTCCGTTGAGGCGGTCAATGGCGGTGGCGAGCTCGGCCTGGCTCTGGGCGGTGGCCGCGGCGCGCGCCTCATGCTCCTCAAGCGCGCCGCCTAGCACCCCTGCGATGGCCGCAGCCAGCGCCTCGCACCTGTCAGGAAGAGGACCCGTGTCCACATCCTCCAAGCCGCCGTCCCTGGTGATCTTCGGAGGCCGGTCGTCGCCGCCGGCGATTGTAGCAGACGGGCCGGAGGTGGTGGGAAGATCGAAGCCGTCCATTAGAGGTAGTTCCATCGAGAGAGGGCTGGAGACAAGCAGTGGGATCGGGAGGACGCCGGGCCTCAGATTAGGCCTAGCAATGGGCTTCGTTTAATTTCCTCATGCTGGGGATTTGAATGGGACAAAAGAGCAGCGGGCTTCTAGTCGCGTTCTGGGCCAGCCCAGTATCATGGCTACATTGTCGCTCGTCCAGAGTCATTGTTTTTGAAAAAACACGAATTTCAAAAAAGTTAATGGATTTTGAAAAACAAGGACGGATTTGAGAAAATAATTCACGAATTTGCAAAAAAATTGCATCAATTTTGAAAATAAGTTCATGAACTTGAAAAAGTTTGCGGATTTTGTAAAAAAGCGCAAATTTGAAAAAAAATCATCAATTTTGAAAAATAAATGAATTTGAAAAAAGTTCACGGGTTCTGAGAAAAAATTCAAATTTGAAAAGAGTTTGTGGATTTAAAAAGCATTGAAAAGGTCAAGAATTTAAGAAAAATGTTCATGATTTTAAAAAGGGAAATAAAATGAACAAAGAAAGAGAAAGAGAATAAAAAGGAAAACACAAAAGAAAACCCGGGCAAGCAAAACGGAAAAGAAAAAAAAAAGAAACCAAACAGAGAAACCGATCTGTCCTTTAGCGTTGTAGTTGAAGAAAAACAAAAAGAAGTAAACTAGGCACAACAGGCAAGTTGTCCACTTGGTTACCCTGGTTTGTACTAAGGCCAACTCCAATGCGTTGACCCAAACGAACGTGAATCTGATCTCTTTTTTTGTCTGTTTGGGTTGCCAATTTGGCTCATGTCCGCATGAATTTGGACAGTGCACCCAACCGGCCTACCCATTTGGTCTGTTTGGGTTGTCTCAGAAAAATGGTATGTTTGGGTAGTGCGCCAATCCATTATGCCCTCGGTCATTTTTTCAACTTCCATTTTTTGGTAATCAAACATAGCAAGTATATAGCAAAATAAGTCTAGCATATTTACATTGTATGCTATGCCGGCATACAGCATTGGAACAAAAGGATCACCACGGCCATAGTTCATGCACCTTGACCCTAGTTCATGAAAACCAAACAAATAGAATGTGACGCCCGGGTAATTAAGCTACAGTAATCCCCACTAATGATGCCACGTCACCTTTGTCACTGTAGTTAATCTCGGGTTAGTTCAAAAACCGGTTCGAATTTCAAATTCAAAATCAAGTCAAGAATAAACGTTTTCAAAATAAAAACAAAAATGTTCGGTGGACGCCAAATATTACAAAGGTAATTATGGTGCAACAAACCCCTTTTTATAAAAAGCCTAAATACTTTTAGATGAATTTAAACAGAAAAGAAATAATAAAAGAAAATAAAAAAAAGGAAAAACAAAACAGAAAAGCTAAAACCTAAGACTATAAAAAAAGAGAAACCCCCCTGGGCCGTGGCCCAACTGGGCCAACCCCCAGGCCCAGCCGGCCGGCCCGCTACCTCCCCTCCATAACCCCCCACCAGGGAGGAAACCCTAGCCCAAACACCCACACCCCCGAAAATATCTCACCCCTCCCCTCTCTCCCCCGATTGGATCGGGATCGAGAGGAGGAGGACCCCAACGCAGCCCCGTCGTCCTCGTCTCCTCCTCGCCTCGACGCCGCGCGGGACGCCTCCGCCACGGCCACCTCGTCGACGCCCGTGGTCCCCGCCGACATCGCCGTTGCCGCCCGTGGATCTCGCGCCCCGCCGTCGTGCTTCAACGCCGGATCTGCCGCCTCGCGTCCCCATCCTCATCCCCGACCGGCCTCCTCGACCACCCCTCGCCCCTCCACCCCGGCGCCCGACGCCGGCGCCCAGAGCTTCCTGGCCGGACCACGTCAACGGCCTGCTTCCTCTCCGTCACGCAGTCTCCGACCTCTTCCCCGAACACCGTTGCCCCGTTCCCTACTCCCCCTGTGAGCCGCCATCCGTCCTCCTCTCTCCCCCTCTGCCTCGATGTGGCCACCACATCCCGGTGCGCTCGCCGCGCCCGGGCACCTCCAGCCACGCCCAACGCACGCGCCCGGGCACCGCGGCCCTTCCCGGTGCGCTCACCGCGTCCTGCCGCTCCACCCACGCGCCCGTCGCCCAAGCACCCGCTTCGGCTGCCGCCGTCCGGCGACGGCCCCTGCTACCCCGGCCTGACCTCGCCCCTTCCCCCGTCGGCCGTGCCGCCGGTGCCCTTCTGGGTGCCGCGGCGCTCGCTCCTGGGCTGCACAGCCCCAGGCCTTGTGCCACTGACCGGGGGGCCCCATGCCCCTGTTAAAAAAAACGAACGAAATTGAAAAATAGAAATAATTATTTAATTAATTAGTAATTTGATTAATTAATTAATTTGCTTAGTTAACTACCTAATTAACTTTGATTAATTAGCCTAATGAACATATTTAGTCTAATTAAACCTGCTTAGTTAAACTAGTCTATGACGATGGGCCCCATTGCCCTGTTTGACCAGTCAACGTTGACCCAGTCAACAGCTGACTAGACTGTTGACTTTGACTCTGACCCCACCTGTCATACACTATGGCTGGCACTGCACTTTGTGACAATAGTTTTACTGATTAAATTTTGGAGTTAAATAAATCAATATAATCATATAAAACTTTGGAAATTCATATAAAATAATCCGTAACTCGGATGAAAATACTTTCTACATGAAAGTTGCTCAGAACGACGAGACGATTCCGGATACGCAGTCCGTTCGTCCGCCACACCCCTCTAACCTATCGAACCCGCAACTTTCCCCCTCCGGCTCCTCTGCCCGAAAACACGAAACACCGGGAATACTTTCCCGGATGTTTTCCCCCCTTCACCGGTATCACCTACTACCGCGTTAGGGCACACGAACACCGCGTATTGCCTTGTTATATTTTGTGATGCTTTGTTTGCTCTGTATTCATTATTTCTTCCCCCTCTTCTCTCCGGTAGACTACGAGACCGACGCTGATGCCACCGAGTACGACTACGTCACCGACGACCCCTCCTTGTCTGAGCAACCAGGCAAGCCCCCCCTTTGATCACCAGATATCGCCTATTCTCCTCTATACTGCTTGCATTAGAGTAGTGTAGCATGTTACTGCTTTCGTTAATCCTATTCTGATGCATAGCCTGACATTGTCGCTACATCTGTTGATACCTTACCTGCAATCCTAAATGCTTAGTATAGGATGCTAGTTTATCATCATTGGCCCTGCATTCTTGTCAGTCTGCCTTGCTATACTATCGGGCCGTGATCACTTGGGAGGTGATCACGGGTATATACTATACATACATACATACTATACAGATGGTGACTAAAGACGGGTCAGCTCATTGAGTACCCGCAAGCGATTCTGACGAGGGGGCTGAAAGGACAGGTGGCTCCATCCAGGTAGTGGTGGGCCTGAGTTCCCGACGGCCCCCGACTGTTACTTTGTGGCGGAGCGACAGGGCAGGTTGAGACCACCTAGGAGACAGGTGGGCCTAGCCATGTTCGGCGTTCGCGGATACTTAACACGCTTAACGAGATCTTGGTATTTGATCTGAGTCGGCTACGAGCCTATACGCACTAACCATCTACGTGGGAGTAGTTATGGGTATCCCGACGTCGTGGTATCAGCCGAAGCACTTCAGACGTCAGCGACGGAGCGGCGCGCGCCGAATTGGACTGGAACGCCACTAGGCTAGGTCTGCTTTCGGCCGCCCACGCAACGTGCAGGTGTGCTCAGGGCGATGGGCCCAGACCCCTGCGCGCTTAGGTTTAGACCGGCGTGCTGGCCTCTCTGTTTTGCCTAGGTGGGGCTGCGACGTGTTGATCTTTCGAGGCCGGGCATGACCCAGGAAAGTGTGTCCGGCCAAATGGGATCGAGCGTGTTGGGCTATGTGGTGCACCCCTGCAGGGAAGTTAATCTATTCGAATAGCCGTGATCTTCGGTAACAGGACGACTTGGAGTTGTACCTTGACCTTATGACAACTAGAACCGGATACTTAATAAAACACACCCTTCCAAGTTCCACAGACAACCCGGTGATCGCTTTTCCGCAGGGCGACGAGGAGAGGATCGCCGGGTAGGATTATGCTATGCGATGCTACTGGAGGTGCTACTTGGAGTTGCTATTGGAGATTCTACTTGGAGATGCTACTTGGAGGACTTCAATCTACTCTCTTCTACATGCTGCAAGACGGAGGCTGCCAGAAGCGTAGTCTTCGATAGGACTAGCTATCCCCCTCTTATTCTGGCATTCTGCAGTTCAGTCCACTGATATGGCCTCCTTACACATATACCCATGCATATGTTGTGTAGTTCCTTGCTTGCGAGTACTTTGGATGAGTACTCACGGTTGCTTTCTCCCCCCTTTTTCCCCTTTTCCTTTCTTTCTGGTTGTCGCAACCAGATGCTGGAGCCCTGGAGCCAGACGCCACCGTCGACGACGACCCCTACTACACCGGAGGTGCCTACTACTATGTGCAGCCCGCTGACGACGACCTGGAGTAGTTTAGGAGGATCCCAGGCAGGAGGCCTGCGCCTCTTTCGATCTGTATCCCAGTTTGTGCTAGCCATCTTATGGCAACTTGTTTAACTTATGTCTGTACTCAGATATTGTTGCTTCCGCTGACTCGTCTATGATCGAGCACTTGTATTCGAGCCCTCGAGGCCCCTGGCTTGTATTATGATGCTTGTATGACTTATTTTATTTGTAGAGTTGTGTTGTGATATCTTCCCGTGAGTCCCTGATCTTGATCGTACACATTTGCGTGCATGATTAGTGTACGATTAAATCGGGGGCGTCACAAGTTGGTATCAGAGCCGACTGCCTGTAGGAATCCCCCTTCCAACTCCTTGGCCGAAGTCGAGTCTAGACATTGCAAAACTTTTACTAACATGGCTGTGTGTCTTACGGGCACACGTCGCCATTGGGTGGTAGTAGGATCTTTTACTCCTCGACCTTTACTCTGGGACTCTGATCTCTCCTCTATTCGGGTTAAATGAAGTTTACTAAATCTAACACTAGGATCTCGTTATCACTTTCACCCGGAGAGCCCCTTGTTACTGATGATCGTCTGCTGCACCAGAAGACCCTGAAGATACTCTCCGCTGTTAACCCGAGAACTTGTGTTCATCGCGTTTGCAATTCCCCGTCCACTGCAAACCCTTATGGATAACTACTTGCAGTTGTTATTCTTACATTCATCCCCAGTGGTCTTGTTATTACAAGATACCCTGAAAAACTCGTCATTGTTTCGATAATCCCTTGAGCTTACTGCCTTGCTGTTCTTTGTCACTTGAATACCCCTACGGTTAATTCTCGCACTTATCGAGTATCCACTCATCCCCCAGTTGTTCATGTGTTACACAAAAGTCTTCGAAATACCACCCGATATTCCGACAATCCTCAGCAACCTATTGCTCTGGAATTTCTTGTTTGCTTTCATTATGATTAATCCCATAAGTATAGAAATCTTATTGACATTCCTTGTCATTATCATTTTGAGTATGTTGACTCAATATGTTGCGAATACACGCAATCATCATTGATCCTTATAAATTACCTTTCCGGCTGAGCTTCCATTCTTTAACTGGAATTGGTTCTCGACCAATCCAATTGTCTTTGATTGTACCCTAAGGCTATTCAACTTATCCACCCCTAATCAGAGCATTGCTTCTGATCCCTTGATTTGGAAATCATAATTCCTTTGCATTTGACAATTGAGTTAGTCAATTGTTTCTATAATCTGCTTCCTCTAGTTGAGTACCGATGCTCACACCAGATCCCTTATGGACCACCAGATCCTTTGTTGGATTTATCTGACAACGCCCTTCATATTCAATAACCTTGTGAGCCTTTCCTCGGATACATAATGCCTTTGGTAAATTGTATCCTCTGCTTTTCTCAACCATGCTCTGTCATCGAGTTTGAGTTAATTACTCCTAAAGATTGTGGTATATGTTTCTAAGAAGCCCCTATGGGTTGAACATATGCTTTCTCTAAACCGTGTGAACCCGAAAGTTTTCACGATTCATACTCTTTTGGTGCTTCGCCAGATAAAATTTCAGCACTGCAACTTCATCAAACGCGAGAAGTGAATGAAAGGTTATGCATTGAGGAAGTGGGAGTCGACCTTGAACTCTGTGTTCATGCCCATGGACGCGATGTATATCCTATCATGGAAGCTTCTTGTAATAATAACTATTTCCTTGATAACTAACATATGGTATCTGTGAATTGATCCTACGCAACCGTGGTTCCGACCATGATTGTTCTTCTTTGATTCCATTTCTCGGACAAGTTAAACAATTGTCTTCTATGGATCAATACACCAGTCCAACCTTTACTTTGATCTTGTGTCGAGTATTACCCCCCTGGTATCCCGAGATTATCATGGAACTGCATAACTTCTTATGAGTTCTTCATCAAGTGTTAACTTCCCACTATTTCCAATTTTTCACGGGCTCTGAGTTATTATACACTCAAAAGCACCGATAACTGAACTGAGTCCGCTCTACGGTTCGACAACTCTTCAGTAAGCTTCTATAAGTACGAGTTTGTACCCGATCACGCCATTCCTAGCCTGTTTGGCTATATCATTGTCGTGACGATCCTAACGGTGCTACCTGGTCCTTATTCTCGGAGCACCAATTTTCGACGATGAACTAACCTTACGTCGATCCTCATCGTCATATCATTTCGCCTTGAACAACAAGCTTGGTTTCGAGTTTGTGTCGTACCCTTGGTTCCAATAACCTTTCACTTCATCATTGTTTGACTTGATGTCATCGTCGATCAATTACATCTTCGTGAAATCTCTCGACAAATGTGTCGTGATCATCATCATCATTCCGAGCTCTTCCAGGAATTCAATTGAATTCATGATGGGTAATACCATCCTTGCCCCTCGATGATTCCTGTTCTCATCGACCACTTTATTGCCTTCCGTTCAACACAACTTGTTCGTGTTTTGTGTAAACCTTGAGATCACTGCTACCCAGCAGTTGATCTTCCTTACCTCGGAAGTATTACCATCTCTTTTTGTCAAGAATGTGGTGAGAATTTCACCGCCTCTTAATAATTCTTGATATCATAATACTTCTTGCCATCTTCGTTCATTCCTTGGTCCCCGTATTGTTTTCAACCGGAATACCGACAATGGAGCGATGGCGTGTGAATTCAAAACTTCTAACAACCCTATTGCTTTGAAGTGAATGGGCGATAGTTCATTCTAAGTCCTTCGCTAATTGAATCACCATTCTAACATTGGTCGTGCAACCCAACCCGTACTTCGGGCGCACCCTTCAACCAATGTTTAATTGTGTATGTTTTCCTCGAGCATACTTCCTTATATCATTTGATCTGACAATGTTATCTCCTTGTTCACCTAATGGTGGAAATCCATCTTTTGGGAATATCGGTGAATTGCCGTTGAGTTCACCAGACGCCTCCTTGTCCTCTCCTTGGTTTAATGGTGAACTATTGCTTCAGAAACCCGCTCCCATAGTTCATTTCCCGAGAAGCTTGCAATGCCATTTCAACGATTTGTGTTGCGCCTTTTCTTCTCAGACATCCTGAATCTCAGGTATCCTGACACCAATCGGATCTGAATCTCGGTCAGATATGATGGTTGGGACACCTTTCCAAGAGTTATGATGTTGATCCTTTGATGACCCGCTAACATGATGTCATGCCTAGCACCCCCCCCCGGCTGGAGGACCTATCAATATAGATTCCTTTTCAGCAAGGTTATCCATTCATCCATGAGGAAATTGTAAGACTTATTCTACAAGTTATTCCAGATGGATCCTTCGTGATTCCAAAGTCTGATCTTCACCTGAAGGCCATGTCAATGCTGTCTCGAAGCATGTCTGCGATACTCTGATTTTCAACAAGAACATCCGAAGCCCAATGCTAAATGTTTCTTGCTCAAATATCCGAACACCGTTGTATGGGTAATGTCATGAAATTTCTCTCCCCTTACCTAAAGGGTTTTCTACATTATATCCTGTCATGGATATCATGCTCTGCTTATCCTTGGGAAGGATATACCCCCGAAATATGTGTTTAAACACATTTTTCCTTTCCATTGTTCTGTTTAACCTAATGATCACATTTTCCTTTCCATGGGTCTGTTTGACCCTTCTTGTGACCTATATAATCTAAGCAGTGATAATCCCCTGCTTAGGTAAGCACCTCGTTGTACCACTCTGTAAGTAAGACCCTATTACTATTGTTGATGACATTCCAGTAACCACCGATGGACGAGAACCTTGCCTATTGGTCCGCCTCGTTCAACGAGCAGGAAAATGGTTCTCTTCGTCCCTCGCCCTTGGTACCTATGTTGTTGCCGACATGACCCTCAGACTCTCCTCTAACATGCCTTGCTTACATGATCGTGCAAGATGTCACCAACCTTCTACTTTTAACCACATGGTGGGCCCATAACCCACAGTTTCACAGGATCGAAACCTGACTCTCCTGTACACCCCCTGTTCCCAAAGTTATTCCTCACGCTTGACTTTGTATGTAATTCACGGGCCACTTGCCTGTAGATCTATTCTGGTATCGGACGCAATACTTATACCCGTTGCTCTGAACCCTTTCGCACCCTGCTTCAGGCAATGAACGATTGCCTATCCGCTTGAAACTTCTTATCGCCCTGTCTTACTTTGCTCTCGATGTGTGTCGTTTGTTCAACTCGCGAGATACTCATAAGTTCATTCTGGGGATACCCCCAGATGATTTTCACTTATAACATCCTTGCATTGTAGAGCTACCCCTTACCTATTCGTAAGTACGATGGAGTTCACGAAGAAATGGTGGCGAGTTTATCATGATGCATCGGAATAAAGGATTGAAGACATCAACGAAAGGAACTAACTTCGTCGAGAAGATCCGTTAGAATATCGTAACCAGAACTTTCCCCTTACTTCCCTCTTAAATCTCGGGACGAGATTTCTTGTAGTGGAGGAGAATTGTGACGCCCGGGTAATTAAGCTACAGTAATCCCCACTAATGATGCCACGTCACCTTTGTCACTGTAGTTAATCTCGGGTTAGTTCAAAAACCGGTTCGAATTTCAAATTCAAAATCAAGTCAAGAATAAACGTTTTCAAAATAAAAACAAAAATGTTCGGTGGACGCCAAATATTACAAAGGTAATTATGGTGCAACAAACCCCTTTTTATAAAAAGCCTAAATACTTTTAGATGAATTTAAACAGAAAAGAAATAATAAAAGAAAATAAAAAAAAGGAAAAACAAAACAGAAAAGCTAAAACCTAAGACTATAAAAAAAGAGAAACCCCCCTGGGCCGTGGCCCAACTGGGCCAACCCCCAGGCCCAGCCGGCCGGCCCGCTACCTCCCCTCCATAACCCCCCACCAGGGAGGAAACCCTAGCCCAAACACCCACACCCCCGAAAATATCTCACCCCTCCCCTCTCTCCCCCGATTGGATCGGGATCGAGAGGAGGAGGACCCCAACGCAGCCCCGTCGTCCTCGTCTCCTCCTCGCCTCGACGCCGCGCGGGACGCCTCCGCCACGGCCACCTCGTCGACGCCCGTGGTCCCCGCCGACATCGCCGTTGCCGCCCGTGGATCTCGCGCCCCGCCGTCGTGCTTCAACGCCGGATCTGCCGCCTCGCGTCCCCATCCTCATCCCCGACCGGCCTCCTCGACCACCCCTCGCCCCTCCACCCCGGCGCCCGACGCCGGCGCCCAGAGCTTCCTGGCCGGACCACGTCAACGGCCTGCTTCCTCTCCGTCACGCAGTCTCCGACCTCTTCCCCGAACACCGTTGCCCCGTTCCCTACTCCCCCTGTGAGCCGCCATCCGTCCTCCTCTCTCCCCCTCTGCCTCGATGTGGCCACCACATCCCGGTGCGCTCGCCGCGCCCGGGCACCTCCAGCCACGCCCAACGCACGCGCCCGGGCACCGCGGCCCTTCCCGGTGCGCTCACCGCGTCCTGCCGCTCCACCCACGCGCCCGTCGCCCAAGCACCCGCTTCGGCTGCCGCCGTCCGGCGACGGCCCCTGCTACCCCGGCCTGACCTCGCCCCTTCCCCCGTCGGTGCCGTGCCCGCCGGTGCCCTTCTGGGTGCCGCGGCGCTCGCTCCTGGGCTGCACAGCCCCAGGCCTTGTGCCACTGACCGGGGGGCCCCATGCCCCTGTTAAAAAAAACGAACGAAATTGAAAAATAGAAATAATTATTTAATTAATTAGTAATTTGATTAATTAATTAATTTGCTTAGTTAACTACCTAATTAACTTTGATTAATTAGCCTAATGAACATATTTAGTCTAATTAAACCTGCTTAGTTAAACTAGTCTATGACGATGGGCCCCATTGCCCTGTTTGACCAGTCAACGTTGACCCAGTCAACAGCTGACTAGACTGTTGACTTTGACTCTGACCCCACCTGTCATACACTATGGCTGGCACTGCACTTTGTGACAATAGTTTTACTGATTAAATTTTGGAGTTAAATAAATCAATATAATCATATAAAACTTTGGAAATTCATATAAAATAATCCGTAACTCGGATGAAAATACTTTCTACATGAAAGTTGCTCAGAACGACGAGACGATTCCGGATACGCAGTCCGTTCGTCCGCCACACCCCTCTAACCTATCGAACCCGCAACTTTCCCCCTCCGGCTCCTCTGCCCGAAAACACGAAACACCGGGAATACTTTCCCGGATGTTTTCCCCCCTTCACCGGTATCACCTACTACCGCGTTAGGGCACACCGAACACCGCGTATTGCCTTGTTATATTTTGTGATGCTTTGTTTGCTCTGTATTCATTATTTCTTCCCCCTCTTCTCTCCGGTAGACTACGAGACCGACGCTGATGCCACCGAGTACGACTACGTCACCGACGACCCCTCCTTGTCTGAGCAACCAGGCAAGCCCCCCCTTTGATCACCAGATATCGCCTATTCTCCTCTATACTGCTTGCATTAGAGTAGTGTAGCATGTTACTGCTTTCGTTAATCCTATTCTGATGCATAGCCTGACATTGTCGCTACATCTGTTGATACCTTACCTGCAATCCTAAATGCTTAGTATAGGATGCTAGTTTATCATCATTGGCCCTACATTCTTGTCAGTCTGCCTTGCTATACTATCGGGCCGTGATCACTTGGGAGGTGATCACGGGTATATACTATACATACATACATACTATACAGATGGTGACTAAAGACGGGTCAGCTCATTGAGTACCCGCAAGCGATTCTGACGAGGGGGCTGAAAGGACAGGTGGCTCCATCCAGGTAGTGGTGGGCCTGAGTTCCCGACGGCCCCCGACTGTTACTTTGTGGCGGAGCGACAGGGCAGGTTGAGACCACCTAGGAGACAGGTGGGCCTGGCCCTGTTCGGCGTTCGCGGATACTTAACACGCTTAACGAGATCTTGGTATTTGATCTGAGTCGGCTACGAGCCTATACGCACTAACCATCTACGTGGGAGTAGTTATGGGTATCCCGACGTCGTGGTATCAGCCGAAGCACTTCAGACGTCAGCGACGGAGCGGCGCGCGCCGAATTGGACTGGAACGCCACTAGGCTAGGTCTGCTTTCGGCCGCCCACGCAACGTGCAGGTGTGCTCAGGGCGATGGGCCCAGACCCCTGCGCGCTTAGGTTTAGACCGGCGTGCTGGCCTCTCTGTTTTGCCTAGGTGGGGCTGCGACGTGTTGATCTTCCGAGGCCGGGCATGACCCAGGAAAGTGTGTCCGGCCAAATGGGATCGAGCGTGTTGGGCTATGTGGTGCACCCCTGCAGGGAAGTTAATCTATTCGAATAGCCGTGATCTTCGGTAACAGGACGACTTGGAGTTGTACCTTGACCTTATGACAACTAGAACCGGATACTTAATAAAACACACCCTTCCAAGTTCCACAGACAACCCGGTGATCGCTTTTCCGCAGGGCGACGAGGAGAGGATTGCCGGGTAGGATTATGCTATGCGATGCTACTGGAGGTGCTACTTGGAGTTGCTATTTGGAGATTCTACTTGGAGATGCTACTTGGAGGACTTCAATCTACTCTCTTCTACATGCTGCAAGACGGAGGCTGCCAGAAGCGTAGTCTTCGATAGGACTAGCTATCCCCCTCTTATTCTGGCATTCTGCAGTTCAGTCCACTGATATGGCCTCCCTACACATATACCCATGCATATGTTGTGTAGTTCCTTGCTTGCGAGTACTTTGGATGAGTACTCACGGTTGCTTTCTCCCCCCTTTTTCCCCTTTTCCTTTCTTTCTGGTTGTCGCAACCAGATGCTGGAGCCCTGGAGCCAGACGCCACCGTCGACGACGACCCCTACTACACCGGAGGTGCCTACTACTACGTGCAGCCCGCTGACGACGACCTGGAGTAGTTTAGGAGGATCCCTGGCAGGAGGCCTGCGCCTCTTTCGATCTGTATCTCAGTTTGTGCTAGCCATCTTATGGCAACTTGTTTAACTTATGTCTGTACTCAGATATTGTTGCTTCCGCTGACTCGTCTATGATCGAGCACTTGTATTCGAGCCCTCGAGGCCCCTGGCTTGTATTATGATGCTTGTATGACTTATTTTATTTGTAGAGTTGTGTTGTGTTATCTTCCCGTGAGTCCCTGATCTTGATCGTACACATTTGCGTGCATGATTAGTGTACAATTGAATCGGGGGCGTCACATAGAAGATGATCACGCATCTCGGTTTTGGATTAACTTTTGCTTCCCTTCAAACTCAACCTTCTTTTTTGGAGTCATCTTGCTCGTGTCGCCCGTCATGATCTCCACTTCCTTGGAGATTAGCGCAAGCTCGACCACCCTTGCTCTTGTCTTGGCATTGGCCTCTTCGATCTCGAGCTTCTTCTTTTGTATGTCGGAGTAGGTCTTCATGGCCTCCTCTTTCTCTTGGCGCTTCCTCTTTTCCCTCTCTTTCTTTTGGGTCATGAACCCCTTCAAAGTTTCTTGCAAGGTGATTGTCGAATCATCAAGCTTTGCATCCACCTTGGAATTGGTCTTCCCCTAGGCCTCTTCTTTCACTTGGGTCGGGGACCGACGAGCCCCCCCCCCCCACCTCTTTTCTGGGCCACATATTGCTCCTTAAACTTTGGGCATCCACCTTGGAAATGTTGTTCCTTTTTGCTCGGTGCCGGTTTTGGAATCTTGTATAATTGCCATCGAAGCTTCGCAAATCAACTTGTCCTCGTCCTCTCTGTATGCTCCCTTCCTCACACTACTTCTCCTACTTTGTGATCGGCCTTGCTTTACAAGCTCTTCATCAAACAACAATGGCTCTCCATCGATGTCGACACAATCTTCGCCTTCGGGGTCTTGGCCATCATTGTATTGGTCGTGGGTGTCTTGGGAGGCAGCTTCTTGGGCGTCTTGAATCTCTTCTTCATCATACCCTTGGCCATACTCGTTGATCATATCCTCCAAGACTTCCACGTAGAACCTCAGATCGGTCGGCGTGGGGGTAGGCACTTCACCGAACAAGTTGTGGGTATCAGGAAAGTTGGCCAGGGAGACCACCCGTGAGTACTTCCTTTGCATTCCAGTGGACTGGCCGGCCATAGGTTAGGCATTCAGATCAGCGCGGAGCACCATGGAAGAGGTTGGCACGTAGTCACCCACTTTTTGGCGAGCCATCCCTAGGTGGCGTGGAGAAGCGGAACGCGGCCGAGTCGTGTTCAGGGAACAAACACGTACACTGGCAGCGGCATTGTTGACATGCGCGGCCACTCCAAAAGCTTTGGCGGACGGGCCGCTAACGAGCCCATGTTGGCCACTATAGCAGCGGCGACTAGAAGGGCCAACTTGTGGTACCCTAGTAGGAGAAGGGCCTATTGCGCTGCTTTGGCGATGAGGGCCTCGTTGTTCTTAGCGGCAGCCTCCGCCTCAACAAATCGTGGCGACAATGTCTCTTTTTCATGTCATGCCTCCTCTGGTCAGCTCGCTTCGCCACCTCATGGGATGTCTCCTCTAGGGTGTGCACCTTCTTCGGCTTCTTCAAGGCCACATCGAGGATGGTGATGGAGTCAAATCCAGCAAATCTCGGGTAGGGGTCCTGGAAAGGTAGCCTCGGTATGATGGTAATAGGAGACAAGAATTTACCCAGGTTCGGGCTCCTTCGTAGAGATCTCAAATACGCATATGCTACTTGTGAGCTGCGTTGGGATTTTTCCCGAAGAGGAGGGGCGAATCAATCTAGTACCGGATAAGTATTTCCCTCAATGAGAACAAGGTTATCGAACCAATAGGAGAACCACTGAAAGGATCGAGAAGTGGTGTCTAGAGGGGGGGTGATTAGATCCTCAACAAGCAAAAGTGGCAGTTTTTAAGTTCTTCAAGTTAAGGTGGAGTTTTAGCACAAATTTAAGCATTCACAATACATTTCAAGCAAGCATGGCAAGAGAATGAGCAGCGGAAAGAGTAAAGCATGCTAGTTGCAAGAAAGTAAAGGGATGGGATTGGAGTGTGCAAACGCAATGTAGACACAGAGATTTTGGGCGTGGTTCCGATAGGTGGTGCTATCGTACATCCACATTGATGGAGACTTCAATCCACGAAGGGTAACGGTTGCGCGAGTCCATGGAGGGCTCCACCCATGAAGGGTCCATGAAGAAACAACCTTGTCTATCCCACCATGGCCATTGCCCACGAAGGACTTGCCTCACTCGGGTAGATCTTCACGAAGTAGGCGATCTCATTGCCTTACAAACTCCTTGGTTCAACTCCACAATCTTGTCGGAGGCTCCCAAGTAACACCTAACCAATCTAGGAGACACCACTCTCCAAAAGGTAATAGATGGTGTGATGATGATGAACTCCTTGCTCTTGTGCTTCAAATGATAGTCTCCCCAACACTCAACTCTCTCTCACTGGTTTGGCTATGGTGGAAAGATGATTTGAGTGGAAAGCAACTTGGGGAAGGCTAGAGATCAAGATTCTTGTGGTTGGATTGGAATGTATTGGTCTCAACACATGAGTAGGTGGTTCTCTCTCAAAAAATGAGTAGTGGAAGTGTAGGCACGTTCTGATGGCTCTCTCACAAATGGAGAAGGGGGTGGAGGGGTATTATAGCCTCCACACAAAATCCAATCGTTACGCACATTTGACCCAATCTCGGTCAGACCGAATAGAATAAATCTGTGAGACCGATTCAGTTCAAAATGTGAACGTTAGGAATCTCGGTGGGACCGGTGTGCTAGGGCTAGGGCAAAGCCTCATCTTGGTGAGACCGATTGCATGAACTTGGTGGGAGCGATTTCAGCAAAGAGCAAACAGAGAGTTGATCAGGCAAATTCGGTGGGACCGATTGCACATCTTGGTGAGATCGAAATAATTACAACAGGCAACAGAGAGTTTGCAAGGCCATCTCGGTGAGACCGAGATCCGTATCGGTGAGACAGAATTGTCTAGGGTTTCTGGCAGTGGCTAGGTCAAATGAACTCGGTGGTGCCAGATAGATCAAATTGGTGGGGCTGAGTTTGACTTTGAGTTTTGGACATATTTGGAAATGAGAAAGTGGTTGAGGGTTTTGGAGCAATATCACTAAGAACATTGAGCAAGTAGACCATTAAGCAACACCTCATCCCCTTTTAATAGTGTTGGCTTTCCTATGGACTCAATGTGATCTTGGATCATTAAAATGAAAATGAAGAGTCTTGAGCTTTTGCCAGTCTTTGTCCTTAGCATTTTGAAGGGGTTCCACATCCTCTTGTCCTTACCACGCCATTGTTGAACTCATCTGAAATATACTAGATAACAGTATTAGTACAACAAGAGATATGTTGACATTAATTACCAAAATCACCCAGGAAGCACTTGTGCTTTCAATCTCCCCTTTTTTGGTAATTGATGACAACATACATCAAAGCTTTAGATAAACGATATGAAGAGTAACAAGTAAAGCTTTGGAAAGACATATAACATGCATAAGCTCCCCCTACATGTATGCAATCATGTAAAGATAGAATATAAACATGTGAATGCATAAGCATGTCATAGCAAGCAATGAGTTACATGTATCTTGGCTATATGCATCAGAGCGAATGATGTAGATAAGATGTACCATCATGTTCATGAATCCTTCTTGCAAACAATATGTACATTAGCAAGGGATCATCATGCACATGAGTGTGATGCATATACTTACCTTGTGGTCTTGAGCTGGCTTTGGAAGAGGTGAACTTGAGAAAACAGGGCTAGATAACAGAAGAACACTCTAATTAAAGCAATTTCAGGAAACCACAAGAGTACCAAGACTGGGATGACATGTAATGGGTGAGTACTTAGTACTTCATTTGGATATAGACATGTCCCCAAAAATGATTAAAGCTATGCAATAAATTCCAGGGATTTTCTTCCTTAGATATGGACTCTTTCTCCCCGTGAATCTGATATTAGATAATGGGAGAAAGTAGGGTAAGAGAAAATCATAGCAAGAAAGAAAATACAGAAAATAGAGCAGGAAATGGTGCGCATAGCCATACATTGACATGTCTTTTCCCTCTGAAAGACATGTGACTTCTCTCCTCTTTTTGTTAACAAGCATCTGGAAGAGCTGGAAGAGCTTAGATGTGCTCTCTCTCCCATGTGATAAGCTTTGATGTGCTCTCCCTCTCCCCCTTTGACATCAATTTCCAAGAAGGGAACTTCTGAAGCATGAGTCAAATAGGTTTGGTCCTTGAGGCATACCACAAAGCAACATGTAGTTTAAGATGCGTGTGGAGGATAAGAATCATTGAGTGGAGCTGGAGAAGAAATGAAGTATGCAATGGCAAAAAGTTTTCTCAGTAGTGAAATCGGTAACACCGATTAGTTTTCATCGGTGACACCGAGTTGATAGTGTCATTGATGATGCATATCGGTCAGACCGGGTTAGTCCACGTCGGTTGTACCGATGAACTATCTACAAGTAATCCATGTAGTTCGGTCTAGCCGATAGACATGTCAGAGTTCAATGTAGAGGAAAAAATTTGTCAACTCAACTCGCTAAGCAAATTTAAATCTCACAAGGATTTGCAATGAATTTGATGCTGAAAATACAAAGAAAATATACAAAGTAAAAGAGATCTAGGTGAAGTTTTTTATAGGGGAAACAAGATAGCAAGAAACATATGCAAAAACACAAAGTAAGTGAACAAAGAAACACTAGAGAACTTCATCTAGAAGGGGTCGGCAACAAAGTCACCTATGTTAGAGTATATTGACTGGGGAGTCAAGTGATAACACTTGATCGTAGGTCATACTCGTCGTTTAAGCTCAAAATGGGATTACCATTTTTTGTTTAAGCATTTTGATGTATTCACATCTCGTTGAGTTGCTTTGACTCATGACTTGGGTCACAACGTCTCTAAGATGGAATAACATACCGTGGGTTGTGTTGATCTTGATCATGTAGTCGAACCTGTGTTGGATGCTCAAGGTTGATGTAGTCCATCAAGAATTGGGAGCTCCACTTGTAGTTTGAGTTCATCTTCCTATATGGGTTAGTCTTGCAAGGAAGAGCACTTGTGTATCCAAAATGACAATCATGAAAACTTGATACCAAATGAAATTTGATATATAGAAATTGTCAAAGGATATGTTGAGTGAGCTCATCCT